>NC_041382.1:340530426-340535159 GCF_002162155.2 Triticum dicoccoides
GGGGTTCCCTCCGATTTCATTAAAGAAACCCAACCATAGAGAACCATTATCCGACAACATCTTAGTGTAAACGGGCAGTTATGCAACTACTACTAGAACGGACTGAGTACTAGCAGCAGACAAGTTCGCCACATAAGCTAGGCAGGTAGGGGGACGCAGCACCAGCTCGACCAAGTTTGGATTACAACCCAAATGCTACCACAGAAACATCAAGGGGAAGATAGGGACTGAATGAGCCAGCTTCAGCATCCCAGTCTAAGCACCCCCAGCCTTCATCCTTGCGATGCACGGTACACCTCGTTTGCCACCTGCTCGACCCTAGTGTCACTGATAAAATGAAGTAATATTACAGTTAAAATAGAGCGAGTGTCCTCTCTATCATTTCATTTCCAATGTAGATAAAGAAAGTGCTTCTCTTTGTTAATGTATGTTTCATCAACTAGTCCCATTGTTAATGTTCAAGCGTTTCTGCAAACTGGGGTGATTAATTTTAGTTGATCTACACAAAAATATAGATCTGAATGTCTCAAGGCCCCTCCTTGTACTACCGTTGTACACTGATGTTCATCATTGGCAGAAGGTGTATCGGGGATACTTGGGTCGATTTCCAGTATGATGTAATATTTTCTTCTATTTATTAGTGTATGTTTCATCAACTAGTGCCACTATAATGTAATCACACCTTTTCATTATCTGTGCAAACAGGATTATTCAGCTGCATTTTGGTGGAACTACACAAATGTACGGATGGAACCGGCATATATGCAGAGTGTGAGGTACCAAGTAAAAATTACCAACACCAACCCTGCTCCATCTAAGCATTGGCATCCACCACCATCAGTGGGATGTGTGGCGCTCACTGTGGACGGATCTTTCTCAGCAGCAAATCCTCTAACCAAATACTAGTAGCTTAGACTTAAAAAATACTAGTAGCTTATATTGGCAATTTTCTAGGGGTGTACTCTTTTCTGAAAGAAGCACCAATCTATTTTTCTTTATTTGTACACAGTGTCACAACTTTGACCCAAAGGTCCAGAGCTATTTTAGGGTGATTGGCGTAGTACTCGGAGACTGATTGTAAGCATGATTTTTATTAGTTGTCACATTGATTGTAAGAATGAGCAGATGGAAGATTAGGTTAGTGCGAGCTTACCTTAAACCCTACCGACGCCGTTGAAATGAGGTGAGCGTTGAGGGAACCATGGAGAACGGCGGGGAAGCGACATCACGCCATCCGGCCTCCTCTTGCGGTGGGAGAACGAATACTCATGTGGCTTTGGCTGGCTCTGCACCCTCACGAACGGCACACTGTACTCGATCGATTCGTTATCCTTTGGGTGCTCGACCTTCGACCTGTATGCCCACCACATCCGCCTGACATTCGCCTCGGGCGAATCTGTCTGCTCCATCACCTAGAGGAGATACTCGATGAACTCGAAGGACTACGACGTGACTGCCGCCGAGGAGTACATCGCCGCCCTCATCACCATCGTCTCGCTCTTTCGCATACATTGCCACATGGCCCTCACCATCCTCGAAATCTCCCACTCATTGTCAAACCAAGTAAGGATCTCTTTCAACCTGGCTAACTTTACCTGGTCGCCGGCGGCGATCTTCCTGATTCGCTGCTCCATCCCTTCCATAGATGTCCTTCTGAGTGGTCCGGTGCTAGATTTGGAAGATGGGAGGAGAGACGGTGGTCTTGCAATAGAGAAGAGGGAGAGGCGAGACAGTGGTTTTGGAATGGAGATGATGGAGAGGAGAGGGGTGGTTATGAAATGGAGAAGAGGGAGAGGCGAGATGGTGGTTTTGGAATGAAGATGATGGAGAGGAGAGGTTCCCCTACCTTTCGGTCGTTGACAAGTGATTCTCAGAGAAGAAACTGCAAGTTTCAGTTTCAGATAAGAAACTCCAAGTTCAGTTTCAGATAAGAAACTGCAACTTTCAGAGGCAGAGCATTTATATTAACACAGCCTTTTCAAACAGTGTTAACATCATGCTGGAAGTTTTATTCATGGTCAAAACTGGAAGTACCAGCAAGTTAACATCATGTTGATCAAAATTCATGCATAGCACATCTTCATATGATGCACAGTCAAAAGATATGCTATTTTCAAGATGCCCACACAATGTCAAGTGTGCGAAAAACAGAGAAAACGAGGGATGAAGTTTTGGCAAGTGTTGGACGTGGTGTGCATAGATGACAATTGGGACCCACATGTCAATAAAGGCAGAGGCAAAAAATTTGGAGATATTTTCTCTGCACAGGTGGAATCGAACCCGGGAAGAACAGCTGTCGGGTAGTGTCACTCGGCCACTAGGCTAGTTTAGTTGTTTCGTTACTAATAAGGCACTTCCTTAGGTGGTCGAATCTTCTCCTGCGCCTTTGTGCGCTCGCCGTGACGCCGTTGTCTGCCGTTGTGAACATGATGAACAAACGACAGGAATATGGAGAGGACTATACGTGGAGAGGCGGACAGTCGGGACCCACCAAGTCTATGGCCGTACGCAAGCAAGTGCCTCATCGAAAAAATACTTCCTCCTAATGCTATACTGACGTTGGGGCCCACGGGTTTGTCAACATAGTTACATTTTTAGGTGCTTCAACGCTATTACTATAGGAGATAAATTCACAACGAAGCCGGGAAGCTGGCAAGTATCATTTATTATCACTGGGGCAGCAAGTATCAGCTGGGTTTTGGGCTGCCCCATCTAGGCTTTCTTTTTTAACATGCGCAGCCCACGACCTCGGATGGGAGGTCCATTGGCTTGTTTGTATTTTCTTGAGGGTCGTCATGTATCGACCGGCCTATGGACCTCCCATCCAAGGTTTTATTTTTTCTGAAACATCGGCAGCCCAATTTATGTATTTTTTGAAGAAAACGCAGAGGTCTGTTCTATCTTTCTATATAAGAATAGGAACGCCTATTCCAACTTATGTTTCCCTCCTAACTATATTATATATATTTAAATTATTTTATATGTTATTATATATTATTGTTATTGTCATCATATATTTAACAGATACTTACATATGTAAGAAAACAATATCCCACATCTTATTAACTTATAAAAATAATTTATTAACAATAAAATCCTGGATTATTTTTGGCAACGAAAATCCTGGTGATTGTGTACAAAAGCTTGGTAAGATTTTAGGACCAATGTAATAATAAATCACTTATTATTTAAATATATATATATATGTAACAAAATGCTCAGCCCCTGTTTATTTTTTGATAACATTGCTGCGCCCACCCCAACATTATAATTATAATAAGCCCAGCAAAATCGTGTATTTCGAGAAAGTGCAAATGGCTTGTAATTTTTTAGGAAAAACATAAATGGGTCGCATGGATGCTACATTATTTGTTCACCCAGCCCAGCTAATGGAATGTAATTCAAAAAAAGAGATCAAATGGACTGTAAATTCTACCACGCAAAAAAGACTGTAAATTCTGAAAAAATGGGTTGAATATGTGCCACATTTTTGGAGGCTGGAATGTGGGCCAATAGGTCGAAGCCAATGCAAGTCATTGTCAACTTAGTTAACAAACGATTCTGACATCGTTAGCCGTTGGATTTACATCCAACAACCGACATCCATCTTCAATCTCTCGTCTTCTTCCTCCAGCGCCGCCGGCACTACCTGCTCTTGCCTCCACCCCTCCATAGCTCATGTTCTTCTCCACTGACTGCCGAACCACACCGCACCAGAACCAGTTAACCCTCGTAGACCTCTCCGTCTCTGACTCTACTCCCGCGTCTTCCCATCTCTGACTCGTTGTTGTCCGGGGCCTCGCCGTCGTCCACCAACCTGGATGCGCTCGGCGCGGAGTGGTCAACATGGTCAACGAACGACACCATGGGAAGTAGACTGTGTGTGGACAGGCTGATAGCTGGGTCCACGGTCGCATGCAAGGAAATGCCTCCTTATTACGCGCAAAATAATGATTCCTCCACCTGACAGTTGGGATCCATCGGAAGGGCCTCTATATTTCACGAAAAATGTTCCCACTGCTGACAGGTGGGACCCACCAGCTATATCTTCGCACGCAAGGAAGTGCCTCCTTATTACGCACAAAAAATGAATACCCCCTGCTAGCTGGGACCCACAATAGTGGGAGGCTGACTTGTGGGCCAACTAAGTTGACGGGGACGAAGGGCTTTGCCAACTTAGTCAATATGAACGATTCTAGCTCCAGTGACCGTATGATGTCCATCCAATGGTCGTAGTGCTTCTTCAACCTCTGGTCTTCTTGCTCCAGCCGCCAAAAGCAGCGCCGGTCATGCCTCGTGCTCTTGCCTCCCGTGGCCGGCTGCGATGCCGCGGAGGCCTCACCGCCCCCTACTACTCCCACCGCTGGCCAGGCCATACCTCTACTCACCCACACCCCTGTTATTCTGCGACGATGGTAGCCTCACACCGCAACGAACTAGCGAACCCTCATACTCCTCTACGCATGGGCATCCACTGGTCATCTTCCTCGGCTCCACGTCGTCCCCTTCCTAGGCCTCGCCGTCGTCCACCGCCCTGGTGCTCTTGGCGCGGCGTGGTCAACGTGGTCAAGGAACGACTTCCATCGGAAGAGTATTGTACATGGAGAGGATGACAGCTGGGTCCATGGCAGCCGCAAGGAAGTGCCTCCTTATTACGCGGAAAATAATTATTCCTCCACCTGACAGCAGGGAACCACCGGACGGGCCACCGTATTTGGCGGAAAAAATGTTTC
>NC_041382.1:340535671-340584993 GCF_002162155.2 Triticum dicoccoides
TAGACCCACCGGAAGTGCCTCCTTATTACGCACAAAAAATGAATACTCCCCCAGCTAGTTGGGACCCACCTTGGTGGGTGGCTGACTTGTGGGCCTACTAAGTTGACGGGGATGCAATGCTTTGTCAACTTAGTCAATATGAACGATTCTAGCTCCAGTGACCGTATGATGTCCATCCAACGGCCGTAGTGCTTCTTCAGCCTCTGGTCTTCTTGCTCCAGCCGCCCAAACCAGCGCCTGTTGTGCCGCATGCTCCTGCCTCCCATGATCGGCTGTGCTACCGCGGAGGCCTCACCGCCCCCTACTATTCCCATCGCTGGCCAGGCCCTGTGGCGACGGCAGCCTCACACCACAGCCGACCCAGTGAACCCTCGTACTCCTCTCCGCGCGGGCTTCCACTATCGCGTCTTCCCCGGCTCTGCATCGTCCCCTTCCTAGGCCTCGCCGTCGTCCACCGCCCTGGTGCTCTCGGCGTGGCGTGGTCAAGGAACAACTTACATCGGACCTGGACTGTACATGGAGAGGCTGACAGCTGGGTCCACGGCCGCAGCAAGGAAGTGCCTCCTTATTACGCGCAAAATAATTATTCCTCCACCTGACAGCGGGGACCCACCGGACGGGCCACCGTATTTCGCAAAAAAATGTTTCCCCTGACTGCTAGGACCCACCAGCTACATCTTTGCACGCAAGGAAGTGCGTCTAGACAAAAAAATGATTCGCCCCCTGACTGCTGGGACCCACCAGCTACATCTTCGCACGCAAGGAAGTGCCTGACAATCGGCACCCACTTGGTCGAAGCATATGTAGCGTTGTCATTCTGGTCGCGAACGTGTACGTACATACTGGTCGATGTAGAGGCGTGCACATGTCGTAGCATAGGCACGCACGTAGCATGTACACGTACGTACAACGGCCAAGGTGCGAGAAAGTAAATACGGCCACGTACGTACATACTGGCGGGGTCTCGAACGCCTACTCGCATGTACGTACAGCCAGGACTCGTGTACATGGCTGGGTCAGAACAGAGAAACAGCATCGTCGTCGTGTTCATGGGGAGCCAATCGGCTGGGTTGGAATGGAATGTGTCGTCGTGTTCATCGGGAGGTCTTGGAGGGAACAACCGATGGAAACGAGGCTTGGCGTACCGCAGAACGGAGGAAACGGCCTTGTGTTCGACCGGCCATGGTTGAAACGGGATCCTGTCCATCAGGAGGGGTCTGGCATACCGCAAAACGAAGGAAATGGACCTCCTACAGTCGAAACGGGGGTCCTGTTGATCGGGAGGGGTGTGGCGTACCGCAAAACGGAGGAAACCGACTTGTGTTGGAGCGCTACGGTCGAAACGGGGGTCCTATTCATCGGGAGGGGTGTGGCGTACCATAAAACGGGACTCCACGGGATACTGTTCATCTCCACCGTCGACCCCCTCCAGCCTCCACGGGCTACTGTTCATCCACCGTCGACCTCCTCTAGCCTCCACATGCGATTGTTCATCCATGGGCTCCTGTTCATCTAGCCTCCACCGCGCGCTACCCCACCAGCTACTGTTCAACCAGCCCTCTCCACGGGCTCCTGTTCAACCACCCCTCCACGGGCTACTGTTCATACAGCCCTCCACCGTCTAATGTTCATCCTGCCCTCCACAGGGTGGTCCTATTTATCCAGCCCTCCATGGGGTCTTGTTCATCCAGCCCCAACCGACTCGATCGACCGGGGTCCTGTTCATCCAGTGGCAACACCACGGGGTCCTGTTCATCCACCCCCACCGGGAACTGTTCATCCAAACCCACCAGCAACGCTCACTGTTCATCCAGAGGAAGCATCGATCGGCTTCATTTAGCAGCAGTAGCGAAGGAATCGCTCGATCGGGTTCAGTTAACAGCCATCGATCGATCGCTCGGGTTCAGTAACGCGTAGCCTACAGTGCAATCGCTCGGGTTCAGTTAGAGCCCAACGCCTCACTCGGGTTCAGTTAGATCCCAACACCCTGCACCCACATGCGTGCATGTACGAGAGAAACACGCATCGCTCAGCCCCGACCACCAACCGTAACCGGGAACACCCCGATATTTTCCTCGCCCTCGCTTCTACCATGGTTTTTTCCATCATGGACGGCCCCAAAGAATGTCATGCAGCTGCGTCTCCGGCCCGCCCAGGACGAAAAGCCCATTTTCTGTCATGATTTTTTGTCATAGAAGTAGGACACCACCACATCTATGATGATACCGTGTTTTGTAATAATTATTGTCATAGAAGTGTCGTAAGTATGACAGGAAAAAAATTCATTCGGCCCAAAATGTCACGGATGTGTCTTTTTTTGGCAGTGTGTGCAAAAGAGATCAACCTATAAATGCATGTATGGAGAGACATATATAGTGTGGGTGATAGGAATCAAGACTGCGTGCAAGAAAGAAATGTTGACGGAGAAACTACAGATAGATACAGAGATAGAGATGCTAGCTAGAGGGACATCGACTAGTTTGAGTGTTGGAGATGACTGCCGGCTGGTTCAGAGGGTGAAGTTATGTGTGTGAGAGAGAAAGATAAAAAGAGGGCACTTGACTGCATGTAGAGAGAAACATATGTAGTGTGCGTGATAGGAAGTAAGAGTGAGGGCGAGAAAGAAGGTTGATGGAGAAACAGATAAATAGAAAGATAAAGATGCTAGCTTACGTGTGTTAGAGATAGGAGGCGAGTGGATCAAAAGGCTGAGTTATGTGTGTGGGTGTGAGAGAGATAGAGAGAGGGTGCATTTGAGTCACATATTGTCGGTGTACAAAAGTAGGGGCTCTCCTTTTGACCCCTTTACTTGTGCACGGGCAGTCAGAGCCACGCGCTGCGGCCACACTTAGCAGTGCAGAGGTGGGAAGCCGGAGAGAAGCCGAAGCACAAGACAACCAAGGCGATGCCAAGACCAGAAGCACATGAGGGCAAGAGGGCGAGGTGGACTCCCTCGGCAAGATCCTTGCCGAGGCAGCCCCGGCAAGGGCCTTGCCGGGGCCACTTGCCCAACACCAGCTGAGCGAGCCACCCTTGAGCACACAGGCTCCAACCCAATCAACTACATTGGAGCCAAGGCTCGGGAGGCGCCTTTGTGGTGACATGCAAATCTTCGTCAAGATTATAAACATATGAGTTCAGATGAGGACCAGAAGAAGGCGACCCTCGGCAGGATCCTAGCCGAGGAAATACACACGACCCCCGGCAAGCATCTTGCCGAGGACGACTACAACACCACGGCAAGACCCTTGCCGGGCCCCCGGTAAGCACTTGCCGAGGATGCCAGCATGGCCACTGCCAGGCCCGCACCAGCCAAGACTCCAGCGTTGTTCGCATGCAGCTGCCAGCCCAACCAGCTGGCCAGGCACCGGCGTGGCAACATGCAGCTTCCAGGCCAAATCAGCAAGCACCTGCGTGGCGGCATGCAGATCTTCATGAAGGCCCTACCACCGCGCCACCTCAGCTGCTTGCCTGCCTACATGGAGCTGCATGCATCGCTAGCCTAGGCACGTGTCGGAGCAAGGCGGAGCAGCGACGGACGGGATGGGCCTCGTTCCCATCCCCGATAAAGCTAATGGACACCTACGTAGCACATTTAATGCACTTTGTCCCGTAATGTCATGCGATAAGCTCACGCACTGTAGGCCTTTCCACCTCCTGTGTGCCACTGTGGCAACCCCTTTTTCCTATAAAAGGAGGCCCGAGGCGACCAGGAGAGGGATTCGGCTCTTTGGGACGGCATAGCCACCCTAGCTAGTTCAGAAAGCTCAAGAACACTCAATACATCCACCAAAGCAAGACTAGGGTTTTACGCATCCTCGCGGCCCAAACCTGGGTAAACGATCCGTGGGCTTGCTCCTAAACCTGCTCTTCTCAAGACCCCGCGCCCGCCGACCGTAGAAGGGATCCTAGTGATCCCATAGGTGTCGTTCCCACCGACATCTTTGGCGCGCCAGGTAGGGGCGCAGTTGTGAGAATCTGCTCTAGCAGTTAGCATAGCGGTTCTTCATCTCCATGGATCCCAAGAAGAAGGCGGCCACGGTGGTCGGTTCGTCGGGAGTCAAACGGCCCATACCGGTGAGGGCGAGTAGCGGGCCGCCGCGGACAGGACCCGAGGTGCGGCCCGCGAGCAACAACATCGCTCTGGCAGTCAGAGGCTGGCGAGCAGCGTCGTTCGTGCGCAAGACGGCGGGCCGCACGCCACAAAATCCAGAAACGGAGTTGGGCCCCCTGCGGGGCGGCGCGGGGCCCTCTGGGGTCACCGCCATGCCACCCACGGGCGGCACGACGACCTCCAGGACACCTGCCCCGGCGCCCATGATGCGCTCTTCGCATGGTGTGCACGACGAGCAGCGTCACCACGCCGGCGCCCCTGGACACCGCCGTGGGAAGAGCCATGTGCATCATCTGCGGGACGAAGGAGGCCAGCCTGCCCGCCGAAGTGCTGGTGACAATGGCACGCAGCCACTGGGCCGTGATAGAGCTCCTTCTAACATGGTTAGAAGTCGAAGCGCGCCACGGTCCATGTAGCTTTCTCCACATCCCACGCCAGCAGAAGCTTTGGCGCGCGCGTACCTGCTCCTCGATTTCCCTCCTGCTGTGGAGAAGCTCGACGAGTGGAGAGCCACCATCCGGAGCCTCGTCGCCGTCGCCAACAAAGACGAGCCACGGCCGGCGGGTCCCTCGGGTCGGCGCTCCGTTGAGCCACCACAAGCCAGCAGTGGAAGGACGAGGGAGTTGCAGCCACAGTGCACTCTCCTCCCCCGCGCCAGCTGCCGCCGGTGCTGGTCCGTCGTGACGACACTGGTGATAACATTTCCATAGCGTCGTCCGTCCCCCGGACCCACCGCGATCAACGCCAAGTTCTTCGGGAGCGAGCCCACGAAGATGCTTGAACCACTATCGAGCGCCGGCGCGATACACACCACCAGTCGAATAAGCAGGCGGGACCCGCTATGGACCACCCAGCACCGGGGGGCTCCGGCGGCCTACCTTACGAGGTGGTTGCCCAGCCTTTACCCGTGAGCTGTGGCAGTTCCAGTGGCCGTCCCACCGCATGTTCAAGCCTGACGTTGGCGAGAATTACAACGGCAAGACCCATCCATCAGAGTTCCTCAGCATCTACACCATCGCGATGCAAGCTGCCGGAGCTTGCGATGACAAGGTGCTTGCCAATTACTTCCCGTTGGCGCTGAAGCCCAACGTCAGGTCTTGGTTAATGCACTTGCCGGCGGATTCCATTTCTTCTTGGTCAGATTTGTGCCATGAGTTCGTTGGTGCCTTCACCGGAGGCCACCAAGCTCATGGCCAGGCCAGTGATTTGCATATCATTCCCCAGAAGGAAGGGGAAACCCTGCGTAAGTACATCCAAAGATTCAGCCGGGTGCAGTACAACATCCCCGATGTTCATCCCGCCGTTGTGATTAGCGCGTTCCATCAGAACATGCGCAACCGCAAGATGCGCGAAGAGCTGGCGATGAACAAGGTTAAGGATGTGGCCAAACTTTATGTTCTGGCCGATAGGTGCGCCCGGGCTGAAGAGGGAAGGAAGTACCCCTGCGAGGACGCCGGCGTGGAAACTGATTCTACTGATGAAGACACCGCCGCCCCGACGAAGAAGGGCCGACGTCGCAACAGGAAACGCAAGGGCAAGGCCGTGCTTGCCGTCGAGGGATCCGACAACACCGGCGCCGCCAAGAAGGCCAAGGCAGACGACCCCGGCAAGAGATTGCCGGGTGCGCCGCCTGTCGGGCCTTGGCAGCCGTCGACAAGCAAGGAGGCTCCGACAAGCTGTATTGCAAGATCCACCGCACCAAGGGCCACGACCTCCAGAACTGCTGACAGGTTAGCTGCTTGCCGAAAAGCAAAAGGCCGAGTATGAGAGGCGGGACAAGGAGAAGGGTTAGGATGGTGCCGAAGGATCCGGCAAGAAGCGTGGCGGGCAAGGAGGCCGCCGCCGCAAGGATAACCAGCGAGAGAGACCCGCTCGGGGCCGCGACAAGAAGTAGGAAGACAATGATCATGACGAGGACGACGAGTCCGGCAAGCAAGAGTTTCAGAAGGCTACGGAGGCCATGTGCGTCGATGGTGGCGCCTCGCTGCACACTTCTCACTACCAGCTCAAGCAGTGGGCGCGTGAGATTACAGCAGCAGAGCCATCGTTCGATGCTCAGAAGCCACTAAAGTGGTCCAACACACCCCTCATCTTTGACACCGAGGACCACCCTGACCGCACAACTTCAGTCGGGTGTTTACCGTTGTTGGTCTCGCCTACGATACGCAACCTCAAGGTGAACAAGATGCTGATTGACGGCGGGGCCGGCTTGAACTTGATCTTGCTCGTCGTGATCAAAAGGCTGCAAATTCCTGATGGGGACCTCGAGGAAACAGGTACGTTTCAAGGGGTCAGTCCGGGAAGGAGTCAACCGAAGGGGAAGGTCACATTGCCCGTTACGTTTGGAGGTGAGTTGAATTACAGGACAGAGAGGATCGTCTTCGATGTGGCCGAGATCCCCTTGCCCTCCAACGGGATCCTCGGCCTCCCGGCACTAGCCAAGTTTATGGCGGCGGCGCACTACACCTACAACATGCTGAAGATGCCTGGGCTGATGACCATCATCATCGTCCCCTCCGACAAGAAGGATGCACTGATTTGCACTGACCAACTCTATCGAGAAGCAGTTGCAGCAGCTGCGCCAAGGCACTTGCTCCTGCTGTTGAAGCCCCGCGAGGGAAGAAGAAGACCGGCAAGACCTCTCGCACCCACTCCGGCAAGCGCCACCTCTTCGGAGTGTTGTGCTACTGTCGAGGACGTGCCCGAGAGCTCTACCGGCAAGAGCAAGAAATCCAGAGCTACACCAGCAGAGACCAAGAGGGTGTCCGTCAAGGAGGATGGCATGGGAGGGGCTTTCACCATAAGCTCCACCCTCGATGGCAAATAGGAAAGCGTGCTCGTCACTTTCCTACGGGCGAATTTCGATGTGTTTGCGTGGCAAGCATTCGACATCCCCGGCGTTCCCAGGGAAGTAATTGAGCACCACCTTGCTGTTTGTCCCCATGCGTGACCCGTCAAGCAGAAGGTCAGGAAGCAGGCTTTGGAACGACAGGAGTTCATTATAGAGGATATCGGGAAATTGGAAGCGGCGGGTTTGGTGAGAGGAGTGCTCCATCCGACGTGGTTGGCCAATCCGGTGGTGGTGCGCAAGGCAAATGGGAAGTGGAGGATGTGTATTAACTACACAGATGTCAATAAGGCTTGTCCTAAGGACCCCTTCCTGTTGCCGCACATTGACCAGATTATTGACTCCACGGCTGGGTGTGATCTGTTGTAACTCCTCGATGCCTACTCGGGCTACCACCAGATCTTCATGACAAGAGAAGATGAAGAGAAGACGACATTTATCACCCCATGTGGTACGTATTGCTTTTTACGGATGCCTTTCGGGTTGAAGAGTGCTGGATCGACATTCGCAAGGGCGGTCCAGATTGGTTTTGAGACCCAGCTACATATAAATATGGAAGCTTATATGGATGACATACTGGTCAAAACCAAGGACAAGGCGACCCTTGTACAAGACTTAGAAGAGACGTTTGCCAACCTACGCAAGATCAACCTCAAGTTGAACCCTGAGAAGTGTGTCTTTGGCGTCCCGTCAGGAAAACTTCTCGGTTTCTTTGTGTGGCAGCGTGGGATCGAGGCAAACCCAGACAAGATCAAGGCTATTGAGCAGATTGAGGCACCCAAGCGAATCAAGGATGTGCGCCGGCTAACTGGCTACGTTGCCGCCATGAGCAGATTCATCTCCAAGTCCACTGAGCGTGCCCTTCCTATTTACAAAATCTTGAAGAAGGCAGGCTCAATGGAGTGGACCCCATAGGCCGAGGCGGCGTTGCAGGATCTGAAGAAGTACCTTTCCCCTATGCCAATACTGGTTGCGCCTAAACCACAAGAGCCATTGCTGCTGTATCTAGCGGCAATGAATCAAGTGGTCAGCACCGCACTAGTGGCACAGAGGAAGGTCGATGAAGAGGCAGTGGCAACTGCAGGACCGGCGGATGGCAAGTCAAAGATTCCCTCGGCAGGGCCTGGTGTCGGCAAGGCAAGGACCCCGGCAGAGTCCGACGCCATCGGGGCAGGGCCCGCGCAGCCAAGTGAAGTGGTGCAGAAGAAGAAGATGATGCATCACCCGGTTTACTTTGTCAGCTCCCTCTTGCATGGGCCCAGTTCAAGGTACTCTGATGTGCAGAAATTGCTCTTCGGCCTCCTTATGGCCTCGAGGAAGCTGCGTCATTACTTCCAAGCCCACAAGATCACTGTCGTCACCCACCTCCCGTTGCAACGGATACTGCACAACCCAGATGCAACCGGAAGGACTGTGGAGTGGGCCTTGGAGTTCTCAAGCTTTGGGTTGAAGTTTGAAAGTACTTCGACAATCCAGAGCAGAGTCTTGGAGGAGTTCATTGCAGAATGGACCTCAACGCTTGACGAATAAATCCAGGAGACCTCTCTCCCCGGCAAGGAAGCAAGTCGCGACTGGATCATGTACTTTGATGGGGCTTTCTCGCTGCAAGGCGCCGGTGCCGGTGTGCTGCTTGTCGCACCCACCGGAGAGGACCTCAAGTATGTGATCCAGATGCACTTTCCCAGGGAGATGTCCACAAACAATATTGCTGAGTACGAGGGGCTGCTTGCCGATCTCAGGATCGCGGTAGACCTCGGGGTGAAGAAGCTCATCGTCAGGAGTGATTCGCAGCTTGTCGTCAGACAAGTCAACAAAGATTATCAGAGTCCGTTGATGGAGGCCTGTGTAGATGGGGTGAGGAAGCTGGAGGAGCGCTTCGATGGTATACAAGCGAAGCACGTTCCCCAAGTGGAGAACAACATTGCTGACTACCTGTCAAAGCGCGCTGCATTCAAGCTACATGTGGAACCAGGTGCCTTTTTGCTTCGGTTAACTCAACCATCCGTCGAACCATCAACGGAGCAAAACAAGCGGAGGAAATCAGGTCCCGGCAAGTACTTTCCCGCCAAGCCCCCAAGGGCCACCGGCAAGGGTGTTGCCGCGGATTCCGAGCCTGCCAAGGGGCAGCTGGCTCCGGCAGGGCACCGAACCCTGGCCGTAGAGACGGCTGCCCCATGGTGGAAGAGATGCCTTTGGTCCTTGCCGTCGAGCCCCAGGCTCTGGCATGGGCACAGCATACCGTCCGTTTTCTCGAGACAGGGGAACTTCCTGAGGAGCAGGAAGAAGCGGAAAAAGTAGCCCGTCGGTCTGCCATGTACCAGTTCGTCGATGACGTCCTGTACAGAAAAAGACCGAACGGTGTGAAATTGAAGTGCATCCACCGGGAGGAAGGACTGGAGTTGTTGGCAGAGATACATGGAGGCATATGCGGCTCCCACATAGGGTCGAGGGACCTTGCCAGCAAGGCATTCCAGCAAGGCTTCTTCTGGCCCACGGCCCTCTAGGATGCGACAGCACTAGTAACTAGGTGTGAAGCATGCCAATTCCATTCGAAGAAGCTTCATCAACCAGCTCAAGCCCTTCAAACAATCCCTCCTGGCCATTTTCGGTCTGGCGGATGGACATACTAGGCCCTTTCCCTCGCACTGTCGGGGGCTTTGAGTACTTGTACGTTGCAATCGACAAGTTCACAAAGTGGTCGGAGGTGGAGGCAGTGAGGAAGGCACTCAGCCGTCAAGTTCTTCAAGGAACTAGTCTGCCATTTTGGTGTGCCAACAGAGTCATCACCGACAACGGCATGCAGTTCACAAGCCACACCTTCATGCAGTACACCCAAGACCTCGGCAGCAAGGTCTGTTTCGCTTCTGTGGCACACCCACGGAGCAACGGCCAAGCGGAGAAGGCAAATGCTGAAGTACCGCGAGGCCTGAGAACAAAGACTTTTGACAAGCTGCACAAAAGCGGAAGGCGTTGGATTGATGATTTGTTGGTGGTTCTTTGGTCGATCAGAACGATGCCAAATCGAGTCACCGGCCAGACACCCTTTGCCCTGGTATACGGGGCAGAAGCAGTTCTCCCCATGGAACTCATATACGGGTCACCTCGAGTGCTCGCTTATGACGAGCTTGAGCAAGAGCGATTGCGGCAAGATGACGCAACGCTCCTTGAGGAAGATCGTCTTCGGGCGGCTGTGAGAGCAGCATGCTACCAGCAAGCCTTGCGTCGCTACCATAGCCGCAAGGTTCATGCCCGAAGCTTTGAGGAAGGCGACATTGTTCTTCGGCGCGTTCAGTCGGCCAAGAATTCCAACAAGTTGACGCCAAAGTGGGAAGGCCCTTATCGGGTAATACGAGTCACCAGGCCCGGCGCAGTCCGCCTGGAGACCGAAGATGCTGTCCCAGTGAGCAATTCCTGGAACATCGAACATCTTTGCAAGTTGTACCCATAAGGCGCGGTTGCTGGGGCCCCCGGCAAACCACCTTCTGTACAAGCCTTGCCGGCAAGGCATGTAACCCTTTGTACAAAGCCAGGCGCAGACCCTAAGCATAAATAAACGAAGCGCTGGCGCCCTAAGTTATAGCATGCATGCTAGGTTAAGTCTCTCCCTCGGTTAGGGTTGATAGTTCTTAGCGGCGAATAACCCCTAGCCTAGAGGTCGAGTATGCGTTTTTCTGTCTCCTTTGGTTCGTAGGGCACATGGACACTTCTGCTGAGCCTCTCGGGAGGAAGAAAATGAATCGGCGCTCCGGCCCCGGCGAGCCGAGACTGCCGGGGACTGAAGATACAAGGATCCAACCACGGCAAGCCAAGGATGCCGGGGGCTGCAGATTCAGATAAGTCTTTTATCCCCCTGTTATGTGTTTCCGTATAGAACTGGGACGCGAAACCTCATTCATGTTCTTAAAACGACCGTGCTCCCCTTTCCTGTACCCAAGAGCTACCTCCTGGGTCGGATTTTGGTAGTAGTCGCGGTGGCAAGGAAATGAATGAGGGGCCTAACTCTACTTCGCCCCTGCCTCCGCCAAGAGCGCGAGAATGGTCAACTGAAGTGGGGAGACAGCAAGGCCTGTTGTCGGGCGACAATGTTTATCTTAAAAATAACAAGGATTCATCCTTGGCATGGGCCTCGCTCACACACAAAGAACACGGCAATCACCCTTTTTCATTAAAAACATCCCATACAGGTACAGTTCATACAGAATTAAAAACACGAGCAAGGGGATAACAAGTCTTAAAATTAACAAGTGCCCGCAGGCTTACAAACTAAAAAAAGATAAGATCTCGTAATCCCTTTCTTGTCCCTCTCCTCAGAAGGTGGAACAAGAGGGCTGGAGGGAGAAAAGAGCGCCTAGGCGAGGTGCGAGGAGTAGAAGGCACCAAGAGAACGTCCCGGTGCCGGGAGGGGAGCTGGAAGATGAGTCAGCGGTCCGGCAATACACGACGAAGGCATCGGTGCCCGCGTACTCCGACTTGATGGCCGCCACCGCCTTCTTCGCCTTCTCTGGCCCTCCTATGCCAGTCGCCCAAGGAGACGACGGGGAGCGCCCCGAGAGAGCTTGGCGAGGAAGGCCCTCGGCAGGCCGCGCAACGTAGGGCGGGGCGACGCGGTCAGTTGGAGACAAGGTCGACGTGACCCCGCTCGACGCTCTCGTCGTCGCTGTCGCTGCCCTCCTCATAACTCCCGCTTGAAGAGGAATCTTCATTGTCGGAGAGCTCTCCATGCAGCACGTCAAGCGAGTTCCGAGATCTCCAAAGACCTTGATGGAAAGCAGGCTGCCCTCCATTAACTTGAAGTAGAGGACAAGCCCCACCGTCAAGCTGTGGGTGCGAGTGAACGTCTTCCATCCGCGGCGGAGGTACATGACGTGAGCAGCGGGGAAGTCGACGTCGACCCGCGTTCCACCGTTCCCGTAGCCCCTCATGTGCAACCAGAGGGTCTGGGGTGGATCGAGCTCCATCTCCCGAGCAAATATGGTACGGAGACGGAGGCGGCGACGCGGTGGCCGGTGCAGCCTGATGAAGAAATCGCGTGGCTGGTCCCCGACGTGGCGCTCCGTCAGGGGAGGCATCGCTGGCGGAGGCGAGGCGGATGCGCCGGCCCGTCCTCCTCTCCCCCGAGCGCCACGACTACCTCGGCCTCGCCCCCTCCCCCTTCCTCTCGTGGTCGGTTCCGCCGCCACGAGCTCTTGGGGAGGAGGATCGCGCTGACGAGCAGCAACCCTCGCTACCACCGTCGAAGGGCCAGTGCTTCCTCTCGCCATGGCGGATGGAAGAAAGAAGCTGAGGTGGGAGGAGACTGATGATGGAAGAATGTGGAATGCCACCCCTCCCCTTCTTATAAAGGAGCGGAGTCGGGGCTCGGCCGCCCCACTCGACCAATCCGGTCATCGGGGGCGCAGGGAATCAGGACTGGCCCGCTGCCCCAATCAGCGACGGGCCGGTTTCCCGCCTCCACCTCCTGCCACCTGCATGAGGGACACATGGTGAACGAGCAGCATTGAAGGGACGGGTGAAGCAGCCGCTCCCCACCCCATGATCATGGGGCGGGCACCTTGAAGGCCACGACCCGAGTCCACCCAAGTAAATGGGTCGTGCCTCTGCGCCTCCCTCCTTTTATGGGAAAGGCGCAAGCCACCTCTTTACCACGATGTGATGCATGCGTGCGGAACCGCCCCACGCATGACCCCCATGTCACGCATGACCCTCCACGTCGCGCGTTCAACGCGGGTCATGGGGAAGCGCAGCGGACGAGAAGTTACTATGGTAAAATACGCCCCACCTGCCCGCGCACCGTTCTGGGCCTAGCCTAACAACACGGTGCGCTTATGCGTGGCCCAGGCCCGGGGGCTCCTGTCGGTGTACAAAAGTAGGGGCTCTCCTTTTGACCCCTTTACTTGTGCACGAGAAGTCAGAGCCACACGCCGCGGCCACACTTAGCAGGGCAGAGGAGGGAAGCCGGAGAGAAGCCAAAGCACAAGACAACCAAGGTGATGCCAAGACCAGAAGCACATGAGGACAAGAGGGCAAGGTGGACTCCCTTGGCAAGATCCTTGCCGAGGCAGCTTCCGCAGCCCCGGCAAGGGCCTTGTCGGGGCAACTTTCCCAACACCAGCTGAGCGAGCCACCCTTGAGCCCACAGGCTCCAACCCAATCAACTACATTGGAGCCAAGGCTCGGGAGGCGCCTCTGTGGTGACATGCAAATCTTCGTCAAGATCATAAACATATGAGTTCAGATGAGGACCAAAAGACGGTGACCCTCGGCAGGATTCTAGTTGAGGAAATCCACAAGACCCCCAGCAAGCGTCTTGCTGGGGATGACTACGACACCACGGAAAGACCCTTGTCGGGGCCCCGGCAAGGCCCTTGCCGAGGACGCCAGTAGGGCCACTGCCAGGCCCGCACCAGCCAATACTCCATCACCGTTCGCATGCAGCTGCCAGCCCAACCAGCTGGGCAGGCACCTGCGTGGCAACATGCAGCTTCCAGGCCAAATCAGCAAGCACATGTGTGGCGGCATGCAGATCTTCATGAAGGCCCTACCACCGCACCACCTCAGCAACTTGCCTGCCTACATGGCGCTGCATGCATCACTAGCATGGGCGCATGTCGGAGCGAGGCGGAGCGGCGACGGACGAGATGGGCCTCGTTCCCGTCCCCGATAAAGCTAACGGACACCTATGTAGCGCATTTAATGCACTTTGTCCCGTAATGCCATGCGATAAGCTCGCACACTGTAGGCCTTTCCACCTCCTGTGTGCCACTATGGCAACCCTTTTTTCCAATAAAATGAGGCCCGAGTCGACCAGGAGAGGGATTCGGCTTTTTGGGACGGCACAGCCACCGTAGCTAGTTCAGAAAGCTCAAGAACACTCGATACATCCACCAAAGCAGGACTAGGGTTTTACGCATCCTCGCAGCCCGAACCTGGGTAAACGATCTGTGTGCTTGCTCCTAAACCTGCTCTTCTCACGACCCTGCGCCCGCCGACCATAGAAGGGATCCCAGTGATCTCATAGGTGTCATTCCCACCGACACATACAAACAAATATCATAGAGAAATGAGATCCCGAGAGACGGAGTTTTGTGTCTGTGAGAGAGAAAGATATTTCACAATGAGAGTGATAGCTAGAGAGACATATGAGGGAACGCAAGATATCTCTAGGGAGAGAGAGTGTGTGTGAGCGGCATACAAGAGAACGATGGAGAGATATGAGACACTGGGAGACAGAGTTTGTGTTTGTGTGTGAGAAAGAGATATTTAAGAGGAAGAGTCATAGCTTCTCATACATAAGGAGTGAAAGACATCTCTGTGTGAGAGGGGGTGTGCGAGTGGCACACAAGGGAATAGTAGAGAGAAATGAGACCCCGGGAGACGAAGTTTGTGTTTGTGTGAGAGAAAGAGATTTCACATGAAGAATCATAGTTAGAGACACATAGTAGGGAGCGAGATATACTTAGAGAGAGATAGAGTGATGAAGGTCGAGGGAGAGAGTACCGTCAGTGTGTTGCGAAGATAAAAGAACATTGTTGACATACAGGTAGCACGAGAGATACCTGAGAGACGACGAACGTGTATAGGTCTAGAGAGATACTCCTATATAAGCATGAGTGATAGCTATATGAGACGAATATCTGGATTAAAGGGGATTCAAATATTTAAACTGGAGATCACGACATCGATAATATCATAACGCAAATTGGTGTATCAAACATGCATATTCATTTGAATTTGGGGACATATGTAATGTTATATAGTTTATCAATATTAGTGATCCATAGATTCTTTAATTAGAGACAATGCATGATTTATATGCAATTAATGTATAAATGGGATTACACTATATGTTGCGTGTGTGAAACACATTATACATGTTTGAGAAGTAAAAAACCGCATGAAACACACATTAATTGGAGACAGTTAGCGAGGAATGCATACATTAGATTTCAACATAAAGTGGTTTCAAATATTTGGAAATCCAAATTAAGATGGATACAGCCTTATGAATCTGAGATCATGCCATTTGTAAACCATATTTATGTATAAAGGGTGTTGTGCTTTTGAAAGTATATATAAAAATGATGTATATAAAATTTTATTCCAACCGAAAATGGATCATGCCCAAACAAAAATAGAATACAAACTGGATTTTAATTGAGTTGGCACGGTAAACATGCACTCTTGCTCTGCAAAAATTTGAACGAAGCGGGAAAAGTCACAGTAACCGCCCGAAACCAAAATCTGCGAGATGGAAACTATTGGCTATCCCTGACACGCAAAGCCTATCGGCTCGATTTCTATAGGTTTTGATAGGGGTAGGTTTGTAATTTCACTCAAACGTGACATAACCGCCTCTCACCCGGATTCATACACAGTGGGTGCCAAAACACAGTGTCTCCTCGGCCGAAATCGACTCCCTCCCCGATTCATACACGGTGGGCTCCAAAAACAAACTCTCATCGGAAAATATTCGGTGTATGCGAGAATATCGTCCCATCCCCAACTGACTAATATTGATGTGATGTAGGAAATTTTAAACAGGGGCTAAGTTTGTAAATTTCTTGGTATTTGAGACAAGCGCGCCCTGAAGACATGGTTCCCCCTTCCTCTCTCCCTCCATTTCCCCATTCGTACTCCGTGGGCGCCAAAACACCCTCTCCACCCAAGCCTCCTCTGTCCGCCACCCCATCCACCGCCATCCTCATCCACCATGCTGGAGCTGATACCCCGACGTCGTCGTCCATTACAAGAGATCGACCTCTCTCATCCACGGCTTCGGACCGGGATCCTTGCATCCTGTCCTCTAGCTTCATCCCCGCTGTCGTCCACCTTGTCGGCACTTCTCCTACGACCGTCTCGTCCACCGCGCCCCGCCGCCACCATCTACCCTCCTAGATCTTCTTCCACGCCGCCGACAGCCATCGCTACCGCAGCATCGTCAAATTCTCAGCAAATGCATACCCGGCTCCGCATTAGAGGCGGTACTCTTTCGTATCTACTCAACTTATTTATCACAGCAAGAAAATATATCTTGTCCATCACTTACTTGTTAGTTGAATGCAAAGATTGGTTGCGAAGTTGCCTTTGTCCGGTTTGCACCTTCAGATCCGACATGGCACGCTCAACACTATACTCGCAATGCTTATGGTTTTCCCCTTTTATATTCCACACTAGTTAAATGACGGTAGACTAAATTTCAAAATTGGATCAGTCGATTTTTGAGAGCTCGCTGGAGAACGGGGCTCGGGTGGGGACAGTGGTTGTGGGGCGGTGGTGGGGCGTCACCGAACAAAGAAAACTTGATGCGGGTGGGGCAGGGTGGGGGTGGGGGTGGCGGAGGAATATAGGCGGTGGGGCGGTTCATGCGAGGGCGGGGGGTCGGGGCCGGTGGTTCGGCCGGCGGCCCGTGCGGTGTTCTGTGTGTGAAGAATCAGAGACGAGGACGAAGAAGGGTTAGGACACACAGGATCTTCCTCCAACCGCCTGAAATGGTCGACTGACCCAAATGACAAAAGTCACGTGACTTGCATGCAGACATGCAGAATATGCTTCCTCTTTTGTTCTTTAACATGTTCCTCTTCTGTTCTTCTTTAGTAAGCATAGTATGTTCCTTGTTAGGAAGGGGAGCAAGGACATCTGCAGCCGACACCTCTATTGGGGCGGTTCTGCTAAATGATTTCGTACTTCAAGTTGGTCTGCCATAATACCTCGGAAATGGTGGGAGCCGCGGGGTCTTTGACAGACTAAACTGATAGTAACAGTTGTGCACCTTTAGATGAATAGAGCTGGCATGTAGGTGATCCATAGGCTGCATATTAGTAGCGGCAAAACCCTATGTTTTCCAGCCAGTTCCGCTTTCCCGATTTATTTATGGTGGTTATGGTGTACCCCTATTATCTACACTATGATCTACCTACTGGCTCTGCACTCTCATTATCATGGTTTGGCAATAAACTTTCTATACGGTATATTATGAACCTATCGTCTGCCAACTATCCTTACTTCTGGGGCCCCCCAACAGGGAGCTTATTTTTTTGTGTAGTTGTGCCAGATTATATTTATCTACTCACCATATTACAGCACACATGGGCTCTCTCATCAAAATCCAGTGATAGCACACAAGGGTTTATAGGGAGCCTCTATTATATTACAATATCCTCTGCATTACAAAGATAATCTCATTACTATTTGTGTTTTCATGCTTTATAGATATTGTATGTAATCACAATGAATATAAGAATGCACACATCAGAAGAATATTGCGGAACAGTTCAATGGGTAACAAACTTGGCATAAAGGGATTGAGGTCCATTGTGGATGCAATGAAACCCACATGCTCCCGACCTATAGATTTGTATTCAGAATATGATCCTAATGACTATTCTAAGCTCAAGGAGTCAAAGGCAGATGGCCTATCCTGTTCACCCAATGAGGTGTATGTTCTAATTTGCCAAGGTTTTATTGGTTGCACATATCTTGCATAAGGTGTCTTGCATTTCTTTTGCTTTGTTGCACCGCCATCTGCTTAGTTTACTCACGATATATGTGAATATGCCATGCCCATCCATGATCAACACCTATTCCATTTGTCGCCATACCATGTTTTTCATTCAAATGTTGTTCTTGTGTTTCATATATCCAAAAGGAAGAGGGTGATTGCAGAACCTGAAGGAGTACAAGCAAAGTCCTAGAAAAAGGTGGTGCTACCGGAGAAATCACATAGCACCTAACATATATTGGTGATAGAACCAACGCCACAAAACCGAGGATATCGCAACTATGCGGGTCGCTGCTTTGCTCTTGTGAGTATACCTATTGTCCTATCGATGTCCTTACATTCATACCTGGTGGATTATGTGACATCATTGTGCATTGTAGCTTGTTTATCCACTATTTGCTCCAAATTATTAGATCTATATTAATGCTTAAATTAATGTAGAGTAAACCCAATGCCTAAGAAGAAATTTAGTTCTGCATTGTTCTTGTAAGTATCTGTTGTCCTTCATCACTGTACATATATTTGTAAGCTAGTTCTTCATGTGCACTTTGCAGCTTATTTTCCCTTGTCCTCCACTTTTCTACAAATCAGATCTACATTTACTCTTGCCAAAATATAGAATAAAACCAATGTTACTAAAGAAGTTTAGCTCCGCATTTCTCTTGTTAGTGCCTTCTGCCTGTATGTTATATTTACATTTGTACTCTACATCTTAAGTTAAATAATCGCCATTTGTTCCTATATTTTCACATCTATATTTACTCTTAACAAAATGTAGAATAAAGGCAATAGTCTTGAAGAAGAGTGTGCGGTAAACTTCTCGAATTGCCCCCCCCTACTAATGTAAGTTTGTCCTCCTCGAGCCTTCAAACTTTGTTGTTTATATTTGGATAGCTATGAGTGCAAATGCTATTTATTTTTGTCGTCTACATCAAATTGCTTGTTCAAAGTTTATAAAGTATAAGTACATAAACATAAGTTTGTCCTTCTCAATTTCAGTCTTTAGTTGTACAATCTAGTTCCTTATTCGTACCATGTAAATTAAACTAAACATAACAAGTTATCTTCTTTAGCACTATGTGTATGCTTGTGTTCTTGATCTGTAATCCAGTGGTGTGGTGAGACTACCAACAACAGCACAATGTCATATCCTGCTATGTCTCAACTATGAACGATGCCATGTTATATTAATGTTATTTAAATTGTGTCTCTTTATTTACCAATCCGAAATGGTATAAATTGACAGTACACTCACCATTCATGCTTATACGTTGTTTAGAACTACATCTATGCTTGTGTTCTTGATCTGTAATCCAGTGGTCTGGTGAAGCTGGCCGCTCCTACACAATGTCATTTCCTGCCGTCTTAAGTATGAACAATGCCTACTATGTTAATGCTATTTTAAACCGTGTCTCTTTATTTCTGACAAAGAAATGAGATGAATTGACAGCGCTGATGCTTATACGTGTAAAACATGTTATCTACCTACTTGTTTCTCTTTCAGGGTGACAACACTGCTGCTAGGAAGAACTGCCACAATGATACTAAGATGAACCCATTGTTTGTCCCTCTAACACATATTCCAGAGGAGAAGGCAACACATATTGAGGGTAGGGATACAACCACGAAGTCACATCTTGATGTAGTGTCAAACTTACTCAGTGACACAAGCTCGATGAAGTCGCCGCCTGAATCTGTTCGACTTCTTCAGTCTGGAATTCAAGCGGAAATACGTGCTTCCGCTCAAATACGACTGGAACTCCAATCTCTATGCAAGATTAACCGTAAGTACATGACGTTTATTGATGCTTTGCAGCTTAAGTTGGTGGATATGATCGCCAAAGAAGCGCAGTCTCATCACGTTGCTAAGCTGCTTGCGCTGCAGCTCCTGGGCCGGGCTAACCTTTCTTGAACTATGTTGAAGTGTTGTCGGTTCTGTCTATTATTGTGTCCGCCTGTTAACTTCCACTGGTGGCAACCTGCCCAGTTTATGTAAATTGTTGTCTGGTTGCCCTTTATTATCACTGGCGGTGAACTTTGATGTCGAGGGGATGTAATATGTTGTAATTTTTTTGTTGTATAGTCTAGGTTTATTCTTGGTCGGTATGCTGTAATTTAGGCCGAAAGGTTCAGTGGATCTCGATGTTGTCGGTCTTTAGGCTGGTCTGTTACTCATATGGACCAAAACGTGGGCCTATAATCATCTAGGGCCATTAGCAGGTCTAAACGAGTTGTTTCCCGCCTTTAACAGGCCGAGTAAAGTTCTGTCCGGCTAGGCCAGAGAATACCATGGGCTTTTAATAGGCTAAAACCTAGATTGGGCTAGCGTTCAGCCATAAAATTCACGGGCCAATACAGGCCAAAACTGCCTAAGGCCCATGTTTGGCCCAAATAGGACGAGCAGTTAACAGGCCAAAATATATCTCGGGCCTGTTTGGCCAAATATAATTATGGGCTTTAAGCAGGACAGTATCTACACGGGCCATAGGCCTAAAAGTGTCATGGGACATTATCAGATGGGCTGTAAGCAGGCCAGATTCAACGCGGGATGTAATTAGGCCCAACTATTACACAGGCCATTAACAGGCCGATAGACAGTTGGGCTGAAATTTATCCACGAAGACTACGGGCCGTTAAGAGGCCTGAATTTACTTCGGACAATAAATAGCCCAGTTTTTGCATGGGCCGTTAAATGGCCTAAAGTTAAACCGGGCCGACAACATCCCAGATGCACCACGGGCCGCTAATAGGCTGAAACTATTATCGGGCCAAACTGGTAAACGGGCATTTAGCAGGCTGAAATACAAACATCTCTTAGAATGGGCCCAAAAGAACAGTGGCCTGTTAACGAGCCTGATCCGATATGGGCCGTAATTTGGCCCAAAATACGGCAGGCTATGAACGGTCCTGATCTGGTATGGGTCTCAATTTGACCCAAAACATGGCAGGCTGTTAACGGGCCAGCCCAATAGTGTCTGAAAAAACATGGTGGGCCTTTAGCTGGGCCAGCCTTTTCACCGGAATGGGCCTCTGTTAGGCCGTGCCACGTGTCGACGTATCATAGGCACCTCCTGTCCAATGAGTGGATGACATCTATCCCAACAGTGAGCCAACACGTGTTTCCTCTGACCAATGAGAATTTTACACGTTGAAAATCCCCATTGGTCTGGGATGTTAACGGGTTATCGGATCCAAAACCGGACCCGATAGCTTAATGGCGACCCGTTACGGTCGATGTCATGTGTCGGTCACCCTTGATGAAAGCACTTCTATGACACGCTATTTATTGTCATGGAAGTGGACACTTCCGCGATGATAATTTTTGTAATGTCATGGAACACTTCTATGATAGCACAGGTATGACTATCTTGATTCTGTCATAAAATTGTCATGGATGTACATGAAACATGACCTACTGTGACAAACACGTATCATCACGGAAGTGTATTTTTTTGTAGTGATTAAACCAAAAATATAAAAATACTTTGTTGCACTTTATTTATTTACGATCTGTTATTTCAATCTACTATAAATTTCTGGCATCGTTACCCGAAAGGGATTGACAACCCCTTTAACATGTCGGGTTGCGAGGTGTTGTTTACGTTGTGTTGCTTGGTTCTCCTACTGGTTCGATAACCTTGGTTTCATCAGTGAGGGAAATACCTACCTTCACTGTGCTACATCATCCCTTCCTCTTTGGGGAAATACCGACGTAGTCCTAGCATACAGGAGTTTTCTGGCGCTATAGTCAGGGAGAAATCAGATGACTACTTGATAGTTTAGTGCGCCATGCTTTACGGCTTAGAACCGGGATTTCAAAACGATTTGAATGCCAAGGAGCATATAATATGTTCCAAGATCTGAAATTGGTATTTCAGACACATGCCCGAGTCGAGAGGTATGAGACCTCTGACAAGTATTTTGCCTACAAGATGGAGGAGAATAGCTCAACCAGTGAGCACGTGCTCATAATGTCTGAGTACTACAATTGCTTGAATCAAGTGGGAGTTAATCTTCTAGATAAGATAATGATTAACAGAGTTCTCTAGTCACTATCATCAAGTTACTAGAACTCCGTGATGAACTATAATATGCAAGGGATGACAAAAATGATTTCCCGAGCTCTTCGCAAAGCTGAAATTGGCGAAGGTAGAAATCAAGAAAAGCATCAAGTGTTGATGGTTGACAAGACCACTAGTTTCAATTAAATGGGCAAGGGAAAGAAAGGGAACTTCAAGAATAATGGCAAGCAAGTTACCACTCCCATGAAGAAGCCCAAAGCTAGACCCAAGCCTAAAACTGAGTGCTTCTACTGCAAAGGAAATGGTCACTGGAAGCGGAACTGCCCCAAATACTTGGCGGATAACAAGGATGGCAAAGTGAACAAAAGCATATATGATATACATGTTATTGATATGTAATTTACTAGTGTTCATAGTAGCCCCTGGGTATTTGATACTGGTTCAGTTGTTATGATTAGTAACTTAAAACATGAGTTACAAAATGAACAGGGACTAGTTGAGGGCGAGGTGACGATGTGTGTTGGAAGTGATTCCAAGGTTGATAAGATCACCATCGCACGCTCCCTTTACCTTCGGGATTAGTTTTGAACCTAAAATAAATGTTATTTGGTGTTTGCGTTGAGCATAATATGATTGGATCATGTTTATTGCAATACGGTTATTCATTCAAGTCAAAGAATAATTGTTATTCTGTTTACATGAATAAAACCTTCTGTGGTCATACACCCAAGGTGAATGGTTTATTAAATCTCAATCGTAGTGATACACATATTCATATTATTGATGCCAAAAGATACAAAGTTGATAATGATAGTGCAACATACTAGTGGCACTGCCGTTTAGGTCATATTGGCGTAAAGCGCATGAAGAAACTCCATGCGGATGGACTTTTGGAATCACTTGATTATGAATCATTAGTTGCTTGAGAACCATGCCTCATGGGCAAGATGACTAAGACTCCGTTCTCCAGAACAATGGAGCGAGCCACTGACTTATTGGAAATAATACATACCGATGTATGCGGTCCGATGAGTGTTGAGGCTCGCGGCGGGTATCATTATTTCCTGACCTTCACGGATGATTTGAGCATATATGGGTATATCTACTTAATGAAACATAAGTCTGAACCATTTGAAAAGTTCAAAGAATTTTAGAGTGAAGCGGAAAATCATCGCAACAAGAAAATAAAGTTTCTACGATCTGATCACGGAGGCGAATATTTGAGTTACGAGTTTGGTCTGCATTTGAAACAATGTGGAATAGTTTCGCAACTCACGCCACCTGGAACACCACAGCGTAATGGTGTATCCAAACGTCGTAACCTTACTTGATTAGATATGGTGTGATCTATGATGTCGCTTACCGATTTTCCACTATCGTTTTGGGGTTATGCATTAGAGATAGCTTCATTCACGTTAAATAGGGCACCATCTAAATCCATTGAGATGACACCACATGAACTATGGTTTAGCAAGAAACCTAAGCTGTCATTTATTAAAGTTTGGGACTATGGTGCTTATGTGAAAACGCTTCAACCTGATAACCTCGAACCCGAATCGGAGAAATGCGTCTTCATAGGATACCCAAAGGGAAATGTTGGGTACACCTTCTATCACAGATCCAAAGGCAAGATATTCGTTGCTAAGAATGGATCCTTTCTAGAGAAGAAGTTTCTCTCGAAAGAAGTGATTGGGAGGAATGTAGAACTTGATGAAGTAATTGTACCTTCTCTTGAATTGGAAAGTAGTTCATCACAGAAATCAGTTCCAGTGATTCTCACCAATTAGTGAGGAAGCTAATGATGATGATCATGAAACTTCAGATCAAGTTACTACCGAACCTCATAGGTCAACCAGAGTATGGTCTACACCAGAGTGGTACGGTAATCATGTTCTGGAAGTCATGTTACTAGACCATGACGAACCCACGAACTATGAGGAAGCAAAGATGAGCCCTGATTCCGCGAAATGGCTTGAGGCTATAAAATCTGAGATGGGATCCATGTATAAGAACAAAGTATGGACTTTGATTGACTTGCCCGATGATTGGCGAGCCATTGAGAATAAATGGATCTTCAAGAGGAAGACAGACGCTAATAGTAGTATTACTATCTACAAAGCTCGAATTGTCGCAAAAAAAATTCGACAAGTTCAAGGTGTTGACTACGATAAGATTTTCTCACTCGTAGCGATGCTTAAGTCTGTCCGAATCATGTTAGCAATTGCCACGTTTCATGAAATCTGGCAAATGGATGTCAATACTACATTCCTTAATGTCGGTGTCCTGGAACGGGGGTACCCAGACTTGCCTACCTGCGGCCCAGGGCGTGGCTCCACCAACGGCCTGGTACGGCCCATCTTCACCAGCAACCACTCAAGACCCTCGCGAGGCGAACGACACCAAGACCTCCTCCGGGGCGGCCTCGCCAGGCTGTCTCCTGAGGAGCGGAGATATCTATGCAAGGGGCACCACACGAGGTCCGCGTGACGTGAGCCATGACGACCAAGGCCAGGCGGGCGCCAGCGAGCGCAGGGTGCCAGTTTCCTCTTTAGTTCTAAGGAAGTAGGTGCAGGCGAGGAGTCTCGAGGCATCAGGCAAAGGTTTCCATATCGGTGCAACAAGACCAAGACCAGCAGGATGGCGGGATGAAGGTCACCGGGGAGCCCACGGCGGCGTCACCACCAGAGCCTTTGGCAGGCAAAGACCACCTTTTGTCAGGATAACTTGTACAAGTTGTCCCCCTTCTAAATTGGCCATTGTGGGATCCCTTCCCGCCTAAACATTTGGAAGATAACCAGGGCCTCTATAAATAGGGCTAGCCACCATCGTAGTCAAGGATCGGCTCATCTTGGATCGGATCCACTCCACCAAGGCCATCTCACCAGCTCATCGAGCTCAAGAACACCTCTCCTCAAGAGGTTGTTCGTCCACTATACTAGTTCATCCTCAGCCCACGAGTCAATCCACCACACCACACTGGAGTAGGGTATTACACCACAACGATGGCCTGAACCAGTATAAACTCCCGTGTCACTTGTTCCTTGGGTTCGGCGAGCTAGGCCTAGAGATCATTGCGAGAGTGAGCTAGGGAGAGAGAGATCTTCATGCGCACCCCAGTGTTCAAACCTCAAGGGTTTGCCAGAACCCACAATCCGACACATAATGGATTTCTTAAAGAACAGTTGTATATGATGCAATAAGAAGGTTTTGTCAATCCTAAAGGTGCTAACAAAGTGTGCAAGCTCCAGCAATCCATCTATGGATTGGTGCAAGCATCTCAGAGTTGGAATATACGCTTTGATAAGGTGATCAAAACATATGGTTTTATACAGACTTTTGGTGAAGCCTGTATTTACAAGAAAATGAGTCGGAGCACTACAGCATTTCTCATATTATATGTGGATGACATATTGTTGATTGGAAATAATACAGAATTTCTGGATAGCATAAAAGGATACCTGAATAAGAATTTTTCAATGAAAGACCTCGGTGAAGCTACTTACATATTGGGCATCAAGATCTATAAAGATAGATCAAGATGCTTGATAATACTTTCGATGAGTACATACCCTGATAAGATTTTGAAGGAGTTCAAAATGGATCAGTCAAAGAAGGAGTTCTTGCCTGAGTTGTAAGGTGTGAAGTTGAGTAAAGACTCAAAACCCAACCACGGCAGAAAATAAATAGAGAATGAAAAGTAATTCCCTATGCCTCAGTCATAGGTTCTATAAAGTATGCTATGCTATGTACCAGACCTATTGTGTACCTCACCATGAGTTTGGCACGAGGGTACAATAGTGATCCAAGACTGGATCACCAGACAGCGGTCAAAATTATCCTTAGTGGAATAAGGACATGTTTCTCGGTTATGGAGGTGACAAAAAGTTCATCATTAAGGGTTACGTCGATGCAAGCTTTGACACTGATCCGGATGACTCTAAGTCTCATTGTGGATACATATTGAAAGTGGGAGCAATTAGCTAGAGCAGCTCCTTGCAGAGCATTGTAGATATAGAAAATTGGTAAAATACAACCGGCTCTGAATGTGGCAGACCCGTTGACTGAACTCCTCTCACAAGCAAAACATGATCACACCTTAGTACTCTTTGGGTGTTAATCACATAGCGATGTGAACTAGATTATTGACTCTAGTAAACCCTTTGGGTGTTAGTCACATGGAGATGTGAACTAATCACACAAAGATGTGAACTATTGGTGTTAAATCACATGACGATGTCAACTAGATTATTGACTCTAGTGCAAGTGGGGGACTGAAGGAAATATGCCCTAGAGGCAATAATAAAGTTGTTATTTATATTTCCTTATATCATGATAAATGTTTATTGTTCATGCTAGAATTGTATTAACCGGAAACATTGTACATGTGTGAATACATAAACAAACACAGTGTCCCTAGTATGCCTCTACTTGACTAGCTCGTTAATCAAAGATGGTTAAGTTTCCTGACCATAGACATGTGTTGTCATTTTATCAACGAGATCACATCATTAGGAGAATGATGTGATGGACAAGACCCATCTGTTAGCTTAGCATAATGATCGTTTAGTTTTATTGCTATTGCTTTCTTCATGACTTATACATGTTCCTCTGACTATGAGATTATGCAACTCCCAAATACCGGAGGAACACCTTGTGTGCTATAAAATGTCACAACATAACTGGGTGATTATAAAATGCTCTACAGGTGTCTCTGAAGGTGTTTGTTGGGCTGGCATATATCAAGATTAGGATTTGTCACTCCGTATATCGGAGAGGTATCTCTGGGCCCTCTCGGTAATGCTCGTCACTATAAGCCTTGAAAGCAATGTGACTAATGAGTTAGTTGCGGGATGATGCATTACGGAACGAGTAAAGAGACTTGCCGGTAACAAGATTAAACTAGGTATAATGATACCGACGATCGAATCTTGGGCAAGTAAACATACCGATGACAAAGGGAACAATGTATGTTGTTATGCGGTTTGACCGATAAAGATCTTCATACAATATGTAGGAGCAATATGAGCATCCAGGTTCTGCTATTGGTTATTGACCGGAGATGTGTCTCGGTCATGTCTACATAGTTCTCGAACCCGTAGGGTCCACACGCTTAACGTTCGATGACGATTTATATTATGAGTTATGTCATTTGATGACCGAAGTTTGTTTGGAGTCCCGGATGAGATCACAGACATGACGATGAGTCTCAAAATGGTTGAGTGATAAATATCGATATATTGGAAGGTTATATTCGGACATCGGAAAGGTTCCGAGTGATTCGGGTATTTTTCGGAGTACCGGAGAGTTACGGGAATTCGCCGGGGGTAGTTAATGGGCCTTATTGGGCTTTAGTGGAGAGAGGGAAGAAGGGCCACGAGGTGGCGCACGCCTCCCCCCTACCCAAACCTAATTGGACAAGGGGTGGGGGATCCCCCCTTCCTTTTCCCTCTCCCTCCTTTCCTTCCTTCCTACTCAGAAAACGAAAGGAAATCCTACTAGGACTTGGGTGTCCGTGTAGGACTCCCTACACTTGGCGCGCCCCTAGGTGGGTCGGCCTCTCTCCCTCCCTCCTTTATATACGTGGGCAGGGGGCACCCCAAAGGCACTCCAAGATTTGTCTTAGCTGTGTGCGGTGCCCCCTCCATAGTTACACACCTCGGTCGTATCATTGTAGTGCTTAGGCCAAGCCCTGCGCCGGAAAATTCATCATCACCATCGCCACGCCGTCATGCTGACGGAAATCTCCCTCATCCTCAACTGGATCAAGAGCTCGAGGGACGTCATCGAGTTGAACGTGTGCTGAACATGAAGGTGTCGTACGTTCGGTACTTGGATCGGTTGGATCGTGAAGACGTTCAACTACATCAACTATGTTACTAAACGCTTCCACTTTAGGTCTATGAGGGTGCGTGGACACATGATGTAGGGTAGAATCCTAATCGCCCGATCTTTCTCTAAAGGAGCGGATCCCGCGAAGAACGCAAAGAACACGAGGAGGGAAATGAGGGGAAAACACGAGGGGAACACAAGAGAACACTCAAACCAACAATAATGATCACACATGCACTAGATCCACGAGTACATAAGAGAAGATACACGATCCACGGACAACTAAGGACGATACAAGGGTAGCCAGTCTTATCCGTGAGGAGGTCTTGAATCCACGGGGGGATCTTCCCTTAGAAAGGGGTCTTGAATCCAAAGGGATCTTCTCCGAAGAGGCCGCAGTCTCTCGCACGGAGGATATCCGATATGGATGAGCATAGCTCTATCTCTCAAATGAGCTAAACCAACACTAACCCTAACTAGGAGGAGGTGGGGAGTATATATAGTGCTAGCCCACGAAGGGGTAAGTGAGAGGGGGAATACATGGGCCCTTGGCCCAAGTCTTTGCACGCACGCAGGCCGGAAGTTCTGGGTGGGGCCGGAAGTTCCGGGCTCTGGAAGTTCCGGGCAGGTTCCGGTCGGGTTCCGGGCTATCCAGAGAGTTGGCGCGCTCGGGGTTGGTCTGGACTCCGGGGGCCGGAGGTTCCGGGCAGGCCGAAAGGTCCGGGGGGCGGAAGTTCCGGGCAGAGTCTGGAAGATCCGGGCTTTCCAGAAGCTTGTCCCTGCTTCTTCTTCCTTCTTCATTTCCAGGCTTTCCTCGCGGATGGTGTAGTTGTTCCTTGGTGGCTGCACTCCTCCTCGTCGTCCATAGCGTTCTGACAATACCTATGCATGCACACGGGAGAAGTGTCAAGTAGTATACCATCCTCGAAGGGGTCAAGTGAGCAAGTGTAAAGGAGACGATCCACCTTTGTGTATGGGAAGTAGATGTCGCACGTGTCACTCGCCGAATGGACTCTTGACATGGTGATGTCCATAGGATGCTCCGCATCATCTCCCCTCCCTTGGGGAAGATCCGACCTCGGATCGAAATCCAGATCACCATGGGAAAGAGATGGCGCCGCCGTGTAGGAGTGGTCGATCACCAAGTTCTCGTCATCTTGAAACTCGCAATGGGCACTCTCCAATGTCGCACCATCTTGGGATTCCTTCGAAAGGAGCAAAGACAACAAACACTTGGAAAAACAAATGTGGTTAGCGTTATTGCAAAACCAAGCATTCAAGAGGTGATTCACCAAACAAGTGTCATCATCATGCAAAGCATATGGTTTGACAAAGGATTGTGACATGGCATATAAGCACATAAATTGAGCACAAGCAAACATATCATGGGGACTAGCATGTGAATGTGAGGTAGTGATGCAAATGTGTGTGATAAGAGAAGAAGCATCTACCTCAAGTTCGTAGCAAACATGGGCGAAGCGCTCAATGAAAGGTCTATGGTAGGCATAGGAATCATTCACAACACCAAAAGAAATGCAATGTCTAAACACATGGGTCAAGTGCAAGACAATCCAACCATAACGTGCATAGGGTGTGGTGAAGATAGTGTGGCACTCAACACAATAGAAAGAGCAATTGTTCATCTTGTGTGAGGCAATCAAGACAAGCATGTAGCAATCAATGGGACATGGCATATGTGAAGTGATGACATTGTTGCAACCAAACATGTGAGAGGAACAAGTAATCCAAGAATTGGATGCAACACACAAGGCATATATATCATGATGCATGGAATGGTGAAAATGACAAGTCGAAGCAAGATCTCTAACAAGTGTGCAGTCAAGTGGTCCAAGTCTCATGGTTTGGCGGTTCTCAAAAGAGAAGGATATGACCTTGAAATCATGTCCTTGTGTGTCCTTCACAATGCCGAAGTACAAGCAAGTGCAATGTAGAATCGTCGTGGTAGGAGGTGGTTCGCTCTCAAGAGCTCGGATTGTCAACTCACGTGACGTGGAAGTTAACACAAGGTCCAAGTATCCTACACATGCACACAACAAAACAAAGAACGTATGCGCATGGTAGATAAACACATCATCCATCATGATGGTTCTCTTCTCTTGCACATAACCATTAGAAGCACAAGTGCGTGAATAATATGATGCAACAATGGCAATATTCATGGCACTAGGTATATGGTGCAAAGAGGTAAGACAAGCATGCTTCACAATAAATATGTTAAAATCTCCAAACATATGTGATAATGCTATGGGGGCAAACTCATTATCAAGATTAGGGGCATTGTTGCACTCAATACATGTCAAATCATCTAGCATGAGAGATGCAGCATATGGAGAGATATGACAAGAAGCAATAATAATCATGTGCAAAGCATGTAGATGGTTGTCATCAACCACGTGAAGTGAGCAAGTATGGATCATTGGGGATGCACCATAAGCAAGTATAGTAAACAAGTCATGCAAGCTAGTAGTGCGAAGATGCAACATACTAGAGGAAATCATGGCAAACATGTCATGTGAGCAAATAATAGGCATAGGCAATGCACATGACATATCACAAGCACGAGGACAAAGCAAGATCATAGTATAATCATAGGCATGGGGCACAAAGCAAATATGGCAATAACAAGTTATATCTCCACCAAGCTTGCAAATACACATACAAGTAGTAGAATCAATCATCATGTGTAATGCAAAGCATGGGTCACAAATGCATGGCAAAGGCATGGGAATGAGCATATCATGCAAAGTGAACATGGCAAGATGGGCATAGAAAATGTAATGGACAATAATCCATAACCATGTGAGGGACATGTCGACTAAATGCGCGAAGTCTTTGCGCGAAGAAAGCGGTGGGAAGGATAATCCATGGGATCCCAAGTCATCATTGCTCTCTAGAGCTCGTTTTGTCAACTCGTGGGATTGCGAAGTTGACAAGTATTCATGGGTACCTACATAAAAGAGACACAAACTAAAGAAATTGTGCGCGTGGTAAATGTACACATCATCCATCATGATGTGTATTTGCACATGGAAATTAGCACAAGATAAGCATCGCTCAAAGAAATTTGATGCATGGTATAAGAACATGTCATCCATCATGAAAGAACAGTTATTGTGTATAACATGATGGGGATGCAAATTGAGCATACAAGTATATGGCACATCAATAGCATGTTTATTCATGGGAAGCAAATTGTGCACATAAGTATTGGGATCATGCAATGGATGGGAGTGATCAAAATCTCCAAACATGTATGAGGAAACTATGGGGGTCTCCCCATGAGCAATAATGGAAACATCATATGGAGAAAATGGACAATATCCAAAACAATGCATATCCGAAGCTAGGTGGTTATGGCATGGCATATGAGATAAATGATGCAAAGGTAGCATGTCAATATCATCACAAGAGAAACAAATGCCAATAACCATAGGCTTGTCATCTATGCCATATGTGCAAATTGGGTTCATTTTAATAGCATATGCATAGTCACTATGAAGAGATTGCAAATATGACATATGATTGATCTCATGCATAGCATATGACAAGTCAAGCCGATTGGCAAACATGATGTGACCAAGAGAATTAGCACAAGAAATCCTATGTAACATGGCATCACAACTAAAAGACTCCACATGGCAATCATCATACTCATCATAAATGGGTAAATCATCGCATGGGAAATCATAGTAGCATGAAGCATGTCAATAGGGGGATCAACATCATGCAAGCAATCAATGTCATGAATGTCCACTAGTGGGACTAGAGCATCACCTTCACCTATGTTACCTTGTTCATTCCACTCATGTGGTGTAGGTGAGGTGGGAAAGACCAAATGGTGGTCATCTTCATCTTGATGGAACCATGTGGGGGTGCATCATATTCCACCATGGCCATCGTCTTGTCCAAAGGGAGGACGAAGTCATCGTGAATTGGCGCATCATCATAGATGGGACCTAGCACCAAATGAGAAGACACAATAGAGGTAGAGGTCAAGTCGTTAGTGTTGAAAGTGGCCTCACATGACCTATCAAATATCTCACTCTCTCTATGTGGTGGTTCACTCACTCCCTCAAAGTAGGTGCACTTAAACTCACATATGGTGGAGTCACACATCTCACTCAGGTGGTGGGGGTTGTGGCTCTCCTCACATGGGAATTGTGGCAACACATCATATATGGGGCTAGTGGTGAAGTCGCTCTCACTCTCAATATGGTGGCACAAGTCACTCAAGTCATCATACGTCACCGTGGTCGAAGGGAAAATCCCATGCTCAACCATCTCGATGTTGTCACCGTGGATGAAGGCCGAAGATGGCACATCATCACTCTTGCCTCCTAAGATGGAAACATCATCCGTGCTCGTCACCATGTCATGCGCCTCCAAATCTTGGTCCTTGATGGTCTTCATAGTCGTAGTCGTCGCCGCACCATCTTGAAAAGGAGTTGAAGTAGACTCGGCATCATCAATGCCACAAAGAGGGATGGCGGTGAAGTCGAACTTGGGAGCATCGTCTTGGAGCTCATCGGGCTTGGACATCTTTGTGATACTATCCTCATGCTCGCCTTCTTGGAGCTTGGTCTTCGAGAAGTGTGCTTGGGGTCGAGATGCCTTGGCCTTCATGAGTTCTCGTTCCGCCTTAAGAGCACCAATGTAGTTGTCGTCGAGGGACTTATAGTTCACAAGGAAGATCGTCTTGGAGATGTCGTTGTGTAGTCCCATCATGAAGTGGAACTTCATCGAAATGGGGTTGTCCACGCCGGCTCGTCGCAAGGCAATCTTCATCTCCTTGAAGTACTCGTCGATGGACTTGGATCCTTGGATGGTGTTCTCCAATTGGCGTTGAAGTTGTTCCGTGTAGATTGGAGGCACAAACTCTCGCCACAAAGCTCTCTTCGTCTTGGGCCAACTCATGTTGTAGGTCTCCGAAGGTGTGTGAAGCCACCATGTGGACGCATAGTCGTGGAAGTTCCTTGTGGCGCACTTCACTTGATCTTCGGGAGCTAGTTGATGTAGCTTGAGGTAGTCGTCCATCAAACGTTCCCACTCGAGATACTCCTCGGGTTCTAGAGTTCCATAGAAAGGAATCTCATGGTCGATGTCAAGGTCGTAGTAGCTCATGGAAGTCGCGGACTTGAGCTTGGGGAGCTTCTCTTGAAGTGCTTGTGGGCGAAGATGTTGTATGTCCATAGGTGAAGATGCCTTGAAGTCGCTTGGCGAAGATGCCGAGGGAGATCGTGAAGACGTTGAGCGGTTGTTGGTGTTGAGATCTTGACCTTCACATTCGTGGTGGTGATGGTGTCAATGCCGATGTGACCTTGCCGGAGATGGTAGCTCGGAAGCATGTGTACTTGAGCGTCTTCTCGAAGATGAGGAAGATCTCTTGTAGAACTTGATGAGGGCTTTGATCTCCTCCATTTGAGCTTGCATCTTGGCGTCGTTGGAGTTGTTCATGGCATCGAACTCATCGATGTTGTTGTAGACCGAAGATGAAATGCCTTGCCTATCCATCACTCCAAGAGAAAAATGTGAGTGGTAGAAAGAGAAGAACGAATACCAAATGTACCTTGACCGAAGTTGAAAGTGGATCAATGATCACTCCAATGTGGACAAGGAAATAGCACAATTGGTACCAATTCTTGTCGGTTTCTCACACCTACACAAATAAGGCTTATGGTGGAGCTCGGTGAGGATAATGGCACAAAAATTTAATGCAAAATGTTAGCAAGACTCAATAATGTTGAAAGAGATTCACAAATTCGCAAGTGTAACAAGTAGACCAATAGCAATGAATGGCACACGGAAACGCACACATGATAGATAAATGGGGTCGTGCAACCAAGGATGAGCACAAAATGTGGAAACCACGGAAAACGCTCGTGTTGCACAACTCAAGAGAGACGCTAGCACGATTGCTCTATAGGCGGATACGACACTTGTGCACAACCTATAAGATGCAAAATGTATCAACTTTCTATCCCAAGTATGCTATATATGTATGGTTCCCGGTGTTTCTCACAAGGTGATCCAAGATGATCTTATATGACAATGTGGTATGATGCTATGGCACTTGCTTACAAGCTCTTTGTTCACTCTTTTTCTTTGCTTAAAAGCTTTATTCTCTTTTTTTTGTATGGCCACTTTTGCACAATGCACAAACCAAGATAGCTATTGTGTATATGCGGGAACAAACTTGAGGCACGAAGGATGATATGATACCAAGATGATACCGATATGGTATGGTATGTATGCAATGTATGGTGTAGATCACTAATGTGCACAAGTAACATTGCTGGCAATACTCAAATGGCTAGTCTCGATAGGCAAGTGACGCAAATGAGCTAGGGGTTATCAATGCAATTGCAAGGTAATATACAATGGAGGGATACCACGATACCAAGATGATATGGAGGTTACCGTCCTTGGCGATGATGAGTGGCGGTGATCTTGATGGAGATCCAAGATGATTGAGACTCGTCCCTAAGTAGCCGAAACACCTTAGAAAGCGGAAAAACTGCAAACTCAAAATCTCAAATGTCAAATGGTGGTAGCGGGATGCGGTGGTGGTGTTGCGGAAGCTCAATGGGATTGCGGCAATGCAATGATGGATTATGCGAGTAGGCAATGCATAAATGGAGGGTTATTGGGTTATGTGAGTCGGAGTTGGAAGCACGGTCCCTAAGTAGCTCAAACACGTTAGGAGACACAACTCACAACACAAACAAAATTGGGTTAGGTTGGGGTGTAAGAAGTGTATGGTTGGTAAGCCTATGCGGAAGTTATGGTGGTGGTGGTGGTTTATGAAGAAGCAACCGTCCCTAAGTAGCCTAGACACCTTAGGAGACTCAAATCCCTCCTCAAGCAACCACATATGCGATGGGGAACAAAATTGGTTAGGTTGCGGAAGTCTGCGGTGGTGTAGCGGATGATGTGGTGGAAGCACTTGGCAAAGATGCCAAAATTCACAAAATTTGATGGTGTCAAAAGGTTGTGAAACCAAGGTTAGGTCCTCAGGCACGTCGATAGCTTCAAAACGAGCCAAAGAACACTCAAATCGGAGTTCGGAGTGAAAAGTTGTGATGAATACGGTGAAGAAGGTTGATGCTGAAATTCTGTGTAATGTATCGGGTTAGGCCGGAAGTTCCGGGCCTAGGGCCGGAAGTTCCGGGGGGTGTCCGGAAGTTCCAGGGGTCGCGGAAAAAGTCTCGGGGAAGCCGGCGGATTTTGGGTAAACTCTCTGTTTAGCCCGGAAGTTCCGGGGCTGGGACGGAAGTTCCGGGGGTCGTGGAATTTCTTCTGGGACGAACCCTAAATTCCAGATCTGAGAACAGGGGCGGAAAAACTCGATTTCCAAGGTCAAAATTGGGGAGATTTCGTGGATGGAAAGGGGGGAAGATTTGGGAAAGCTAGATCCACTTGAAACACAATGAATCCATGGATCAAAATCAACAAAACATCATCAAACCAACAAATCACAAAAAAATTGGGGCTATTTTTGGTGGGGATTTATGAATTAGGGACAAAATCAACAAAATTAGGCTAGCAAACAAAGAGGGGCTCCGAAATCGTGATCAACGTGGCTCATGAAACCAAGATGATGTAGGGTAGAACCCTAATCGCCCGATCTTTCACGAAAGGAGCGGATCCCGCGAAGAACACGAGGAGGGAAACGAGGGGAAAAACACGAGGGGAACACAAGAGAACACCCAAACCAACAAGAATGATCACATATGCGCAAGATCCACGAGTACATGAGAGAAGATAAACAATCCACGGACAACTAAGGATGATACAAGGGTAGGCGGTCTTCTTCGTGAGGTCTTGAGTCCACGGGGGGTCTTCCCTTAGAAAGGGGTCTTGAATCCAAAGGGATCTTCTCCGAATAGGCCGCAATCTCTCGCACAAAGGAGATCCGATATGGATGAGCGTAGCTCTATCTCTCAAATGAGCTAAACCAACGCTAACCCTAACTAGGAGGAGGTGGGGGAGTATATATAGTGCTAGCCCACGAAGGGGTAAGTGAGAGGGGGGATACATGGGCCCTTGGCCCGAGTCTTTACACGCAGATAGGCCGGAAGTTCCGGGTGGGGCCGGAAGTTCTGGGCTCCGGAAGTTCCAGGCAGGTTCCGGTCGGGTTCCGGGCTATCCAGAGAGTTGGCGCGCTCGGGGCTGGTCTGGACTCCGGGGGCCGGAGGTTCCGGGCAGGCCGAAAGATCCGGGGGGCGGAAGTTCCAGGCAGAGTCCGGAAGTTCCGGGCTTTCCAGAAGCTTGTCCCTGCTTCTTCTTCCTTCTTCGTTTCCAGGCTTTCCTTGCGGATGGTGTAGTTGTTCCTTGGCGGTTGCACTCCTCCTCGTAGCGTTCCGACAATACCTATGCATGCACACGGGAGAAGTGTCAAGTAGTATACCATCCTCGAAGGGGTCAAGTGAGCACATGTAAAGGAGACGATTCACCTTTGTGTATGTGAAGTAGATGTCGCACGTGTCACTCGCCTAACGGACTCTTGACATGGTGATGTCCATAGGATGCTCCGCATCAACACACTCTCCCCGCTCGTTACTATGCATCTCCTAGATAGATCTTGCGTGATTGTAGGAAAAATTTTGAAATACTGCGTTCCCCAACAAGTACTCTTTCCGTTCCGAAATATAAGTCTTTGTAGAGATTCCTCCATGGTCTACATACAGAGCAAAATGAGTGAATCTACACTCTAAAATGTATCTATATGCATTTGTATGTGATCCATTGTGGAATCTCTACAAAGACATGTATTTAGGAACAAAGGGAGTATAATAGTAGTACAGTATGTTCCTTGTAGTGAAGAGGGGCGGGGACATTTGCAGTGTACAGGTCTATTCGGCCGCTTGTCATGGACGCTTTCAACTCTTTGTGTTGGTCTTCATGTCGCTTGTCATGGATGCTTTCAACACTTCGTATTCGGTTGTATGTGTTGCCTTTGAGAGTTAGACTGATAGTAACAGTACTGCACCTTCAGTTATAGAGAGCTGGTATCCGAACCCTTTCTAATCATACCGGCAATACTAGCACATATTTTCCAGCAAGTTCCACTTTTCTGATTTTACTCGTGATGCTTAGGGTTTTCCAATTATATCTACACTATGATCTGGGTAGGTGCTTTGTGCCCTACTAGCAGCAATCCACCCTTTAAAGCTAAACAACACACCAATCCTAATTCCAAAGCTTAGTTGTTCCAATATGAATGTGACATGATATTCATATTAGTTAACAGACATACATTTAATTGGTCAGCTAATGCTCCCACTTGAGTTTCCAAATGCTTGTGGCCACATAGAGAGAGACAGCATGGAATTGCATTTCTTTGGATGCTCTGATTTACCATGGGTGGGCGACCAACATTGTATAGAAAGAAATGGAATCTCCCTAATATGCTTCCTCTTCTATTCTTTAAGATGATCCTCTACTAGTCTTCTTTAATAAGTAAAGTATGTTCCTCATCAAGAAGGCAAGCAGGGACATCTACAGTCGATGGCTCTATTTGGCCGCTTCTACAAGTTGCCTTCAGCAATTCGAGTTGGTCTGCCATAATATCCAGGAAATGTTGGCAGCTGTGCGGCCTTTGACACACTAGACTGATAGTAATAGTAGCGCGCCTTCAGGTGAATAGATCTGGCCTGTTGAAAGTGCGTTATATCGACTAGAGGGGGGTGAATAGGCGATTTTTATGAAAGTCTTCAGAACATAGAAATTTGAAGACAAACGATAAAATTAAACCTATTACCATGCAGCGAAAAGTGGACTACACTAGGCAAACCATAGTCAAGTATTCAATGAAGTGAAAGCACAAAGACTAATAGCAGCTAGGTAGTAAGGATCAGGTAGGAAGATATTGTGAAGCCAAACAGAACACGCAGTCACTCAGTGAAGACAAATGATAGTGCAAACATACAATGACTTCACAAGGAGTAACGGTAAGTAAAGGGAAGTGAAGATGAAACCAGTGACTCGTTGAAGACAATGATTTGTTGGACCAGTTCCAGTTGCTGTGACAACTGTACGTCTGGTTGGAGCGGCTAGGTATTTAAACCTTAGGACACACAGTCCCGGACACCCAGTCGTGAACACGCAGCTCAGGACACCCAGTCCTCACCGTATTCTCCTTGAGCTAAGGTCACATAGACCTCGCCCAATCACTCTGGTAAGTCTTCAAGGTAGAATCCCAAACCTTCACAGACTTCGTTCACCGGCAATCCACAATGTCTCTTGGATTCTCAGAATGCGACGCCTAACCGGCTGGAGGATGCACAGTCCTCAAGTGTAATAAGTCTTCAGATCACACAAACAAGAAGACTTAAGTGATGCCCAATTCTCTCTAGCTCTGGTGGTTAGGGCTTTATCCTCGCAAGGAATTCTCTCTCAAAGGCTTTGAGGTGGGTTGCTCTCAAACGACAAAAGCCGTACTTTCAATCTGAGCAGCCGACCGTTTATGGTTGTAGGGGGGTGGGCTATTTATACCCACTTGGCAACCCGACCTGATTTGTCCGAAATGACCGTGGGTCACTAAGGAGCTGACACGTGTTCCAACGGTCATATTTCAAACTCACACGGCAACTTTACTTGGGCTACAAACAAAGCTGACTTGTCCGACTCTGGACAAGATTCGCTCTCATAGTCTTCACTCGAAGACATAGGTTTTTGGTTTAGGCATCACTTCAGTCATTCTGACTGGTTCTCTTGGACCCCACTTAACAGTACGGTGGTTCCTATGACTCAACACAAAAGAAAAAGAATTACGAAAGATCTAAGTCTTCGAGCTCCATTGGCTTCATATAGTGTCTTCTCTTGTCATAGTCTTCAATGTGAATATCTTCATATACCACCTTTGACTTCAATGTCTTCATACATTTTTAGGGGTCATCTCTGGTAGTAAAACTGAATCAATGAGGGACTTCTACCTGTGTTATCCTGCAATTCTCACAAACACATTAGTCCCTCAACTAGGTTTGTCGTCAATACTCCAAAACCAACTAGGGGTGGCACTAGATGCACTTACAATCTCCCCCTTTTTGGTGATTGATGACAAACTAGTTGAAGTTTTTAACAGGGGATATAATCTGTGAAATTATACAGGATAAGGAATTGTCTTCATAAGTTGCAAGGGCTCCCCCTGAAGATGTGCATATAAGTTAATTTGCTTTTGGAATGCAAATGCACATGGCAGGTTGTACTTGTGGAGATCCACTTCAACTTATGATGACAATCCACTATGCATGTGAAAGTATATGAAGATAATGACATGCATAATGGAAAATGGACGTCTGCAGAATGAGCTAACTGCGGAATTTATCGTCGCACATGCGGAATTTATCTTCGCAAAACAAGGTGGCAAATAAGTAGCAGACGACCATCTAGTTTAAGTGTTACAACTCATAAGAACCAAATGTAGCAAAAACGAGAGTTGTAAGCACGAAGCAAAATATAAAGCACCCGTCCATATGGACCCGCTTGAAGACTATCAATCTCATATGCTTCTCCCCCTTTTGTCAATAAGGACCAAAAAGGTTTGAAGACATAGAGCCTCTACTCGTTCCCATGAGGAGTAGGTGAAGTAGCAGGGTTGTTGGTGTTGTTTGGTGGTGCAGAAGAGCTTGGAGGTGCTGAAGGAGGTGGTGGTGAAGTAGCATCGTCTTCTTCCTCAATAATTCTGGCAGTCACTGTGGCAGCAGAGGAAGAGAACTCAGAGTCTTCAAGGGATGGAGTTCCTAGCAGCACAGCCCTTCGAGGAGGTGTGGAGTCAAACTTGAATCTCTTAGTGAAGCCATCCTCTTGAAGATCAGCTTCAGAACACATCATCGTGAGCCCTTTCCATGTGCGGCGACAGGTTTCATGGGCAACGAAAGCATTCTTGGTGGCAAGATTTCGAGTGCGATTAACATCCACCAAGAGGCTTTTCATCTGATGCTTCAGCCAGTCATGATGCCTATCCTGTTTCTGATGTAGAGCCACAAGAAGCTCTCGGTCATTGAGAACACGAGTGCGCTTCTTGGGTCTTGGAGCAGTGGCACTGTTAGTGGCTTCAGTGGAAGCAGGGTGTGGTGCACGTGTAGTGCCAGCCAAAGGATACACCCGAGAAACTGCTTCAACGCCTTCAACGTTCTGAGTAAAACTCTGATGTTCTGCATTCTGAAGACTTAGAGGTTGCTTGGCAAGCTCGGAATATATGGCTTCAGTAGACATGTCCACGTTAGGCAAGAAGATCTGATGGTTGCGGGCTGAGGGCTGATACGAGATGGCGGAGTGTAGCTTGATCAGCCGCATGACCCAAGGGGCGTAGAACTTCAAACCAAACAGATCAATGCCTGATGCAGCAAGTTGGCATATGAAGAAGTCCTGTGCATTGAAGCATTTTCCATGAAGTATATAGAAGACCAAAGTCTTCATTGCACCCTGAAGCTTGGCATTTGGAGAGTGCCCTTTGATAGGCCAGAGAGTTCGCCTGATGATGTGATAGATGGTTCTTGGCAGGTACTCAAGGTCTTCAACGAAGAACTCTGTGGGATAAGCAGCATCTTGGGGTAATGGCTTCATCATGCTGAGCATCTGACTCATATCAAGTTCTGGCCGCTGAAAGATGCTCTCAATAGCTTCAGCATGTAGCTGACAGCCTTGCTCGAAGAAATCGCCAGGAGTGGGCAAGCCAGTGAGCTCAATGATGTCAAATGCATTGGCTTCATGATGAAAGTTGCCAGTCATCCACTCCAGGACCCAAGTCTTCGGATCTCTGCTGTACCCTCTGATGTGAAGTGTGGCATAGAATTGAAGCAGCAGCTCTTCATTCCAATGCTCTTCGTCAATAATGAACTGCAGCAGTCCAACTTCCTTGAAGCAATCTAAAGCTTCTTCCAGACAGGGCAGACCAGCTATAGCTTCAACGTCAAGGCGCTTGTGTGGGAAGATGCGACCTTGGTTGTAAAGAATGCAAGAGTAATAGCTTCGCTGAGGATAGCTCCAGAACCGATCAGATGATATCCTTTCCCTTGAGTAGGGGTTCCTGGAGCTATTGAAGAACGTGTTGTCTGCCCTGAAGCCATTGATGTTGAAGGAGCCAGGTGCTGATGCAGGACCTGGAAATCTTGGCAGTCTTGGGATTGGCTTCTGGACCTGAGGCCTGTGCTCAACATGATAGTCGAATTGGGGACCGGCAGCAGACTCAGGAACAGAAGTGGCGGGATCAGTGGCTTCACTTTCTTCTGAAGCTTTTGCTGGGGAGGGCTCCACATTAGCTTCATTGGTGATTGTGGCAGCCTCACGATTTTCATCCTCCACTTGACTAGCTGGAGGGTCGGTCACAAGCACATTCTCCTGGAGAACTGCTTCTTGGTGGGACAGGGGAGTGGGATCTTGTGGGACTCCTTCTGCGGCTGATGCAGCCGGAATTGTCAGTTGTCGTTCAGCTTCAGGATAGACCATAGAAATGGGTTCAACTATCAAGGGCTATGTGGAAGCAGCCCGAGCTTTCTTGGTCTTCCTCTTCTTCTTGGAGGGGGCAGTAGGAGAGGCTTCAGAGTGTTTCCTCTTCCTGGCTTCAGCCTCAGCAGTCCTTGTCTTCTTGAGCTCTGAAGTTGTTGACCGGCTTTTTGGCTTCGAGCCAGTCAGTCTAGTTGGGGAGACAATCGGAACTGCTTCTTGCGTTGGTGCATCAGGTTCAGCCGTAGCAGGCTTCTTCTTCTTCTTTGCGGCCATCCTGGGGTCGATGCCAGGACGCCCAAGTGCCTTGTGCTTCTCAGCCTCATTATAGGCTTGCACACATCTGTCAGCCAGAGTCTTCATGCGCTCACGCGAACCCTGAGCTTCTGCATGCTTCTTCACAAAGGCTTCCTTGAGCTCGTGCATCATTGTTTTGAAGTTCTTCACTTCTTGCACGCTGAGCTTGGCCATATGCTTCTTGAACTGAGCCTTTTCATAGTCAATCTTCTGCTTCAGTTCAACAATGCGCTGGGCAATAGCAAGTTCTGAAGCAATGGCGCCTTGGAAGGCGACACTAAGGCCAATGGGTAGCTGCAGATCTTCAAAGCTGATGTTTGGCGTGTCAAACCACTCGTCAATGAAGTTGTGGATGATGGTGACATCAAAGAGAGGCAGATCATTGAAGATTTCTGCTTCTTCTTTGCTCTTGATGAGTTGCTCAAGAGCGTCATCTGCAAGATCTTCATCACTTGACAGATCAATGTCGTCATTGCACAGGATGGCAGCAGCTGTTAGCTCTTGGCCAGTGTGAGACAGAGGCATCTTGGCCTTCTGGGTCTTGGAGACGCGTGATAAGTCTTCAGACTGCACACTGTCTTCAGGAGGTGCAGTTGCCAATGGCTTCGCCCTTTAGATTTTTGGTGAAGGGGCCGGTTTTGAAGCTTTTGGCTTCTTCAACTGCTTTGGCTTCGGCACTGCAGGCGCGTCATCAGACTCAGTGTCAGCTGCAGGCTCATTCACTACAGTCCCTTGAACCAAGATGTAGGTGATGAGGCCTTCAAGGTTGGCGAAAGGACCGATGACATTGGGTTCTGCATGTCGTGTGCCATCTGCCCTTGGAGATGAGGGACCAGGGTTGAAGTCTAACCCAAAAGTCTTCTTGTTCTGCTTCGCTGAGTTCTGAGCAAACTGGAAGTTGCGCTTGAACAGATTGCCGTCACGACACCATAGCAGTGACGACGAGTGTGCATCAGCAGGCTGTGGTCCACGGACCATGCATGGATAGAAGCCTTGAGCAATGGCTTCATCTCTGGACCTGGGTAGAAGATTCTTGAATAGGATGTCTCCCCACGGTCTCTTGATGGCGTTTTTCTCAGCATACTCTTGGGTCACAAATCTGTATTTGAACCATTGTTCTGCCCAATATCTTCGAATCCATTGGATTCGGGTCTTGCGCTGACTGTAATCCTCTTCAGGATCTGTCTTGTACATTTCTAAGAGTTCATCTGGCAGATCTCTGGAGGTCTCACCACGACGCTTTCTGCCACCCTTCCTTGCTGCTTTCTCTGAAGCCATAAACTTTAACTTGAAAGGCTTCAAGACGTTCAAAGGCTTCAAAGGTTTTCGTTTGCTGGACCAACAGGAACTGGCTTCGGGAGAATTTATGTGATGCTGTAAGAATTCTGCAAATGAATGCAGACTATGAGAACCAAAGGATTCTCCCATGGACATGTACCTGTGACAGCATTAAGGTGCGAGGGAAGGGGAAGAGGTCATATGCATTCTCAGAAGATTTTGAAGATAAATCAGTTTAGAAGACATTGACCTCATCGTGCGAAGACATTCACTCATAGATAAGAAGTTGGTTCCAGATTTGTACGAATCCACAGATCAATACAAGTGAGGAATCTAACTACTTTGTGAAGCACAAGTGAATATACTAGGCATGTTATGAGATGCAGTATGAGAGAGATCTAGCTTGTGTGAACAGAAACTGCTTGTGGTAGAAAGTGACAAATCCATAGGATCAATGGTCCTGTAAAAAGAGGAAGTTTTATTTACCACACTTAGAACTGCTAGACGGAGTGTAAGATGAAGCCGAGCAGTTCGATCTTCCGTGCCCTAACTTGGCGACGGAGGACACCTACGGCGACGGCGGAGAGGATGATGTCCGCGGTCGGCATGAAGACGGCGTCGGAGAGGTTGCGGCAGCGAAGCGCTTCGTCGCCGGCGTCGTCGAGGGCTAGCGGTGGCACTAGGGTTCGTGCGAGGGTGGAAGAAGAGATAATGACCGCTGTGAGTGTGTATTTATAGGTACAGGGGCGGCACTGTGCTATTACACAGGTGCCCCTGGTGATTCGCATCTGAGGAACACGTGGCCATTATGCGGAATTTTGGGGTTTGTTCCACGTCCCATGCACGCCTGGATTGTCGGGTGGTCGTTCCTACTTCTCCGGATTTCATGTGGAGGAATGAGCATTGAAAACGGACTTAATGGTTGTCTCTGTATCTTCTGCTGAGAAGGACGCAGAGAAGACATTCGACAGTTTCAATAGAATGCATATGACTTGGGGAGATAGAGTTTGAGATAGAAAGCATAGAGAGGTTAGGGTCCGATCACATTCACTTAGTTCAAAAGATTCAACACGAAGACATAGCTATAAGTGAATGTTGTAGAGGACAGAACACTAGTATATATATATATATATATATATATATATATATATATATATATATATAATCAACATAGTGAAGATAATCATGAAAATATGTTGAGATCGAAGCCAAACCAAATGTGAAGACATTGCAAGGTAACGCCATGAGTGAAACACTTTAAAATAGAACGTTTGGTGGTGGCGTTACCCACCGTATAGGAAGTATTAGACCCAGACACGGCGCACAATTATCGTGGCGCTCCGAAGTCAAATTCCACATTAATGTATTCACACTTAGAATGTATGTCTTCATTGATTGAAGATATACTTTACTTCGGGTGTTGCACATCTAAGTCATCAATATGCATAAGGGTTAGGATGTGTGCCTGATCACAGGACATTTGAGGATTCCAGGATATTTAGCTCACACCGTAACTTGCAAAACCTCTTCTCATCCAAGGGCTTGGTGAAGATATCTGCCAATTGCTCTTCAGTGTTGACGTGGATGATATCAATGTCTTCCTTCACAACATGATCTCTGAGAAAGTGATGACGAATTTCAATGTGCTTTGTCTTCGAGTGCTGAACTGGGTTGTTGGCAATCTTGATGGCGCTTTCGTTGTCGCAGTAAAGTGGCACTTGCTTCAGATGAATGCCATAGTCCTTGAGTGTTTGCTTCATCCACAGAAGCTGAGCGCAGCAAGATCCAGCAGCAATGTATTCAGATTCAGCAGTGGAGAGAGATACACAGTTCTGCTTCTTTGAAGACGAACATACAAGTGATCGTCCCAGAAAGTGACATGTGCCTGATGTAGACTTGCGATCAACTTTGTCACCAGCATAATCAGCATCCGAGAATCCAACTAGATCAAACTCTGAGCCCTTTGGATACCATAATCCTAGAGTTGGGGTGTGAGCCAAATATCGAAGAATTCGCTTCACAGCTAAGTGATGCGACTCCTTTGGTGCCGCTTGAAATCGAGCACACATGCAAACACTAAGCATAATATCTGGCCTAGATGCACATAGATAAAGTAAAGAACCAATCATGGAGCAGTATACCTTTTGATTGAACTCTTTACCATTGTCGTCAGGACCCAGATGATGTTTGGCTGGCATTGGTGTTGTGAAGCCTTTGCAGTCTTGCATACCGAACTTCTTCAGGCAATCTTTAAGATACTTCTCTTGAGATATGAAGATGCCATTGCGTTGTTGTCGTATTTGAAGACTGAGGAAGAACTTCAGCTTCGCCATCATGGACATCTGATATTGCTCTTGCATCATATATCCAAACTCTTCACTGTACTTCTGATTGGTGCAGCCGAAGATAATGTCATCCACATATATTTGGCACACAAACAGTTCACCATCATATGTCTTCGTGAAAAGAGTGGGATCTAGGGAACCAGGTATGAAGCCTTTGCTCTTCAGGAAGTATTTGAGTGTGTCATACCAGGCCCGAGGGGCTTGTTTGAGGCCATATAGTGCCTTGTTGAGCTTGTATACCATGTCAGGATGTTTTGGATCCTCAAAGCCAGGCGGTTGTGCAACATACACTTCTTCTTCAATCTTGCCATTGAGAAAGGCACTCTTCACATCCATTTGATATAGAAGTATGTTATGATGATTTGCATAGGCCAGCAGTATGCGTATGGCTTCAAGTCTAGCCACAGGAGCAAATGTTTCATCGAAGTCAATGCCTTCCACTTGAGTATATCCTTGAGCAATGAGACGAGCTTTGTTTCTGACAACTTGACCATGCTCATCTTGCTTGTTGCGGTATATCCATTTGGTGCCTATTATATTGTGCTTCCGTGGATCAGGACGCTTAACCAGTTCCCATACATTATTCAGCTCAAACTGTTGAAGCTCTTCATGCATAGCTTGAATCCATTCAGGTTCCATGAAGGCTTCTTCAACTTTCTTGGGTTCTGTTATTGAGACGAATGCGAAGTGCCCACAGAAATTTGCTAGCTGAGTTGCCCTTGAACGAGTGACTGGACCAGGTGCATTGATGCTATCAATTATTCTTTCAATCTGCACTTCATTGGCAACGCGAGGATGTACAGGGCGAAGACTTTGCTCTTGCTGTTCATTGTCGTTGTTGGAAGGAATGTCTTCAGGCTGAGCATTGTCTTCATGTTGATCAGGTGCTGAAATGATAAGTTCTTCTTCAGGATGAGCTTCAGAAGGTATAATTTCTCCAGTTCCCATTAGCTTGATTGATTCACTGGATGGAACTTCATCTAGCACATTTGACAGCTGCTCTCTTTGTGAACCGTTGGTCTCATCGAACCGCACGTCCATTGTTTCAACCACTTTGCAATGAAAGAGATTGAAGACTCTGTAGGAGTGCAAATCCTTTTCATATCCAAGCATAAAACCCTCATGTGCTTTTGGTGCAAATTTTGAGGTGTGATGTGGGTCCTTGATCCAGCACCTTGCGCCAAATACTCTGAAGTAACTGACATTTGGCTTCTTGCCAGTAAGGAGCTCATAAGATGTCTTGTTCAGTAGCTTGTGAAGATAAACACGATTGATTGTATGGAATGCAGTATCAATGGCTTCGGGCCAGAATTTTCTTGGGGTCTTGTATTCATCTAGCATCGTTCTGGCCATCTCAATTAGTGTTCTGTTCTTGCGTTCGACGATGCCATTCTGCTGTGGCGTGTACGGGGCTAAGAATTAATGTGTGTAACACCCCGGATGTAACTTTCCCAATTTGTACTCCAACTCTTGCCGTTTCCGGTGTTAAGTTATATTTATTTCTCGGGTTTGGGTTTTGTCTCCGTGTGTTGTTGTCATGCATCTCATATCACGTCATCATGTGCATTGCATTTGCATACGTGTTTGTCTCATGCATTCGAGCATTTTCCCCGTTGTCCGTTTTGCATTCCGGCGCTTCGTTCTCCTCCGGTGGCCATTTCTAGCTTTCTTTCATGTGTGGGGATTAAACGTTTACGGATTGGACCGAGACTTGTCATGCGGCCTTGGTTTACTACCGGTAGACCGCCTGTCAAGTTTCGTGTCATTTGGACTTCGTTTGATACTCCAACGGTTAACCGAGGGACCGAAAAGGCCTCGTGTGTGTTGCAGCCCAACACCCCTCCAATTTGGCCCAAAACCCACCAAACTCTGCTCCATCATCTAGAGCGTTCGATCACGATTGCATGACCGAAAATCGCACCTCATTTGGACTCTCCTAGCTCCTCCTATGCCTATATATAGGTCCTCCCCAAAAATTCCGGATCAAACCCTAGCCCCTCTCCTCCTCCGACCGCCGGACAAAATCCGGACGGCCGGACGTGTCCGCACGATCCGCCCGGGCCAATCCCGCAAGGCCACGTGGCCCCCTGCGCCCCACATCGCCGCTCCGCGCCGCCGGCCCGCGGAGGCCCAGGGGAGGCCCTCCGCCGCTCCCGCCCGGGCCGAGGGTCGCCCGCACCCCGTCGTCGTCTCCTTCGCCTCCGGGAGCGCGCCGCCCCCTCCGCCGCGGTTCGCCGCCCCGGCCGCCGCATCTGTCGCCGACGGGACGCCCGCACCTCGCCGCGCCCTCCTTCCGGCCCCGCCGCGCCGGCCGGCGCCGCCGCCACCGCTCCGGCGAGCTCCGCCACCCGCCTCCACGCCCCGGCCTCGTCCCCAACTCCGGCTGGCCCAACGCCGGCATCCTCTCCGGCGACGTCGAACCTCATTTTGCGTGTGATCCAGATCTGGATCGGGGTTGCTACAGTAAACCCTAATCCGGGGTAGTTTTTTTTCTTTAAGTCCCAGAATTTTTACTTCATATGCTCATGTTCGCGGCTCCGTAACTTTGCATCCGTAGCTCTGTTTCATGCATATAGCATATCAAAATGTTCATCTCAGAGAGTACATCATTTCATTCCATTGCATCATTATTTTGAGCTCATCTTGATGCCCGAAATGCTGTTAGAAGAGGGCTACTTGAGTTAATTGTCAGATCTGTTACTTCATTTAGCACTTTTGTCATTTTTGCCATGATTATTGTGTGCTTGATATGCCTGTGAGTCCTTCATATGTTTTGTTAAGGGTCTTGTTATCTTTCCAGAGGTGCAACCCATGCATTTTTAGGATGTGTGTGGTGACTTGTGCAAGCTTGCAAAGTGAGGCACCCGGTAAATCTGTTTTCAGGGACTTAGTAGTTTTCACTAAGTCTGGGATTATTTAGTTCATGATGCCATATGTTCATGCTATTTCCTAGTGATCCGTGCCTCTTTTGAGGATGATCAGTAAGGGAGTTTTGTTAATCTTGTAGTGCTCTATGCATCCATGTCTTTGTTTGAAATTATGGAGCACCCTAGCTTGGGTCAATCGAGCTCTACTTTTGCTTCGTTGTGAATCTGGGCAGATCGTCAACTTGTTTGCGATTTTGCCGATGTTATTGTAGTTGATCCGTGCATGCTATGCCATTGTTCTTGCCATGTCTAGCTTGTATTTTGTGCCTTCTTAAGGGATGTATGCTTGTCTTGCCATGACTTGCTCTGAAGTGAGTGCATCGAGCTCGTAAACATGCCTTCGTGAGTTATGTTTCAGCATGTCCCAGTTTTCACTAAGTATGAAAACTGATTATGTTTTTGCTATGTTCGTGTGCTTGTTAGTATATTTTGTGATCCCTTTTGGCTCAAGGTCACTAAGGGACTTTTGTTAAGCTTCTTGAGTAGATCCATGCCATATCTTTCTTTGTCATGTTCAGGTCCTGTAGCATGTTGTTTTGTTGTTCCGAAGAGGGCTATATGACCTGAAATTCCAGACAAGTGTTGATTTCACTAAGTCTGAGATCTGTTTTACCATTTGCGTTTTTTCCATGCTTGTTTGAACCTGTTAATGGACGAATTGGCCGTAGCTCAGTGCTAGATTTTTGTTAAGAATCTTGTGTGCATCCCTGCCATGTGTTTTGTTGTCATGTTTGGTGGCTGTAGCATGTTCATCTCATTGCATTTAGATGCCTCCTTGCTGTAAATCGCAGACCGGTGTCATATTTGAATCGCTTGCCATTTCCAAACCGTAACTCCGATTCCGGCGTTCTTTATATTGTTTTCAAGCAATTTCATCTCATCTTTCCAGTGGAACACTTGGATTTCCAAGTTGAGGCCAGGTTCATGCATTTCCTGTCATAACTTGCATTTGGCATCCCGCATCGCATCCTCCATAGCATATCATCATTTCATCATATTGCTTGGTCTTGCACGTGGTTGATTGTATCCTTGTTTCTTGTTTGTCTTGTTTGGGTAGAGCCGGGAGACGAGTTCGCTAACGAGGAGCCCGTTGAGTTTGCTCTTGAGGATCCAGTCAACTCTGACAACTGTGCAGGCAAGATGATCATACCCTCGAAATCACTACTATCTTTGCTATGCTAGTTTGCTCGCTCTTTTGCTATGCCATTGCTACGATGCCTACCACTTGCTTGCAAGCCTCCCAAATTGCCACGTCAAACCTCTAACCCACCTTTGTCCTAGCAAACCGTTGATTGGCTATGTTACCGCTTTGCTCAGCCCCTCTTATAGCGTTGCTAGTTGCAGGTGAAGATTGGAGGCCGTTCCTTGTTGGAACATCTTTTAATTACTTGTTGGGATATCATTATATTATCTTGCTATCTTAATGCATCTATATACTTGGTAAAGGGTGGAAGGCTCGGCCTCTCGCCTAGTGTTTTGTTCCACTCTTGCCGCCCTAGTTTCCGTCATATCGGTGTTATGTTCCCGGATTTTGCGTTCCTTATGCGGTTGGGTTATAATGGGAACCCCTTGATAGTTCTCCTTGATTAAAGCTTTTCCAGCAATGCCCAACCTTGGTTTTACCATTCGCCACCTAGCCTCTTTTTCCCTTGGGTTACCGGAGCCCAAGGGTCATCTTATTTTAACCCCCCCCCCCC
>NC_041382.1:340585183-340611666 GCF_002162155.2 Triticum dicoccoides
CGAGTAGACTGCGGGGCCACCTCGGGGCAACTTGAGGGTTGGTTTTACTCGTAGGATGTCTCATCTGAGTGTGCCCTGAGAAAGAGATATGTGCAGCTCCTATCGGGATTTGTCGGCACATTCGGGCGGTGTTGCTGGTCTTGTTTTAACCTGTTGAAGTGTCTTGAGTAACCGAGATACCGAGTCTGATCGGAACGTCTTGGGAGGAGGTCTATTCCTTCGTTGACCGTGAGAGCTTGTCATGGGCTAAGTTGGGACTCCCCTGCAGGGATTGAACTTTTGAAAGCCGTGCCCGCGGTTATGGGTAGATGGGAATTTGTTAATGTCCGGTTGTAGATAACTTGAACCTTAATTTAATTATAAATGAATCAACCGAGTGTGTTACCGTGATGGCCTCTTCTCGGCGGAGTCCGGGAAGTGGACACGGTGTTGGAGTAATATTTGCGCAGGTTGTTCTCTAGCTTCTCGCTCGTGCTTTGCCTCCTCTTCTCGCTCTCTTTTGCGAATAAGTTAGCCACCATACTTGCTAGTCGCTTGCTGCAGCTCCACTCATATTTTACCTTGTCATACCTATAAGCTTGAATAGTCTTGATCGCGAGGGTGCGAGATTGTTGAGTCCCCGTGACTCATAGATTACTATCACACCAGATGCAGGGCCTGATGATTCCGCTCCAGGAGACGCGTATGAGCTCAAGTGGGAGTTCGACAAAGACTCCCAACGATACTACCTTCCTTTCCCGACGATCAGTAGTGGTGCCCAGTTGGGGGGTGATTGGGACCATGTCGCATGTTGGGTTCTCTTTTATTTTGGCGCCGTAGTCGGGCCATGAGTGTTGGTTGATGTAATGTTATTTATGTACTTGATTGACGTGGCGAGTGTAAGCCAACTATGTTATCTCCCTTTTATTATTCATATTACATGGGATGTTTGTGAAGATTGCCTAACTTGCGACATATGCCTTCAATGCGATTATGTCTCTAAGTCGTGCCTCGACACGTGGGAGCTATAGTCGCATCAAGGGTGTGACAAGTTGGTATCAGAGCCTTCCCCGACCTTAGGAGCCCCATTGCTTGATCGTTTTTAGTGGTCGAGTTGTGTCTAGAAAAATGTTTTGAGTCTTTAGGAATTATATATCGGAGAGTTTAGGAATTCTTTTTACTTCCCAGTCTCCTCATCGCTCTGGTAAGGCATCTTGACGTAGAGTTTTGACTCTTCTCTACTCAAATTTCACCCAAAAAAATTTAGGATCACGCGGGTATCTTGGAATCATTCCGATGGTTTTATGATGAGAACATTGACTTGGTGCCTCCTGTCAGGGGTTTAGTGGAAGTGTCCCGAGGAGTTGAGCTCTGAGGTGTTGTCATCATAATTTTATCATTGCAGTTCTGGAATACCTGAGTTTAGTATGCCGACATCAAAAATCTCTTTGATGCAGTTCGTTGGTGAGATAACCTCGACGCCACCCAGTACTGGGGCGGGAGTTCGGGAGTATCGCCATAACTTGTATAACGGATGCTTTTCGAAGGTTGAGGTAGATGGTTTCCGAAGGTTTCTTGGTTATGTGTTGAAGGATGGATACAGCTGGATGTAGGATTTGCTAGTTTGGGTGAGATATTATGCTTCCCCTGTATCCCCAACACCTGATTGCATAACCGGAAAGGTTCGGGAGTTTCATAGGTGGGAATTCTAGTAGCTCTAGTTCTTCTTCCACGGATATTGGTTTGTGATTGAGATTTCTTACCGATTATTCGTTCTTGATCCGTACCTTGTTGATTTATTTCTCTACCTTAATTCTACGTGGCTTCTCAATTTATGGATATGTGACCATTTTAAGAGGAATGCATTCGTCCATTTTGTTCGACTGTGAAGACTATATGTTGCAATTTTCATTCCGTTGGATTCAGCTTCAATATTTATCTATCAGTGTGCTAATGGTGGTCAACCTCTTCAGGATGGCTCCTCCAACGCGCATGACTCCGAATCCTGATCCGCCACCGCCTCCACCTCCTCCGGAGGCATGGCAAGCTGTGTCAGCGTAACCAATGCAAACACACAGCTGATCATGCAAATTCTCCAAGAGCGCAATCAAGGCAGTCAAGGGAATCAAGGCAGCAATCAGAGTCACTTTGCTACACTCAACCAGTTCCTTGCTAACGGGCCAAAGACTTTCAGCAATTGTGTTGAGGCAACCGATGCTGACGATTGGCTTGTGGATCTGTGTAAGCATTTCTAGTGCAGTAACGTCAGGCCTGAGGACTTTGTCAAGTTCGCTTCCTTCCAACTCAAAGATCAAGCTGCAGAATGGTTCCAGCAATACAAGGATTCCAGAGGTGGACGTGTTATTACTTGGGATGATTTCCGTCAAGATTTCCGAGCTCATCATATTCCGCAGAGCGTGGTTGAAAGCAAGCGTGAGGAATTCCGCAATCTGAAGCAAGGCTCTTTGTCTGTCTATGACTACAACAAGTTGTTCCAGAAGCTCGCCCGCTTTGCCAAGCAGGACGTCCCTGATGAGAAGAGCATGATATATCAATTCAGGGGTGGTCTCAGAGAAGATATTCAGCTCGCTCTTGTTCTCTTTGAGCCCTTGAGATACGATGAGTTCTACAACATGGCACTGAAGCAAGAGGCTGCTCAGTTGAGGTGTGGTGCTTCCAAGAAGCGAGTCAGAGATGTTACTCCTTCTTCCTCTACTCAAGTGGCCAAGCAGCAGAAGTTTTGGCTTCCTCCTCCTCCGTTCCGTCAGCCGTATCAGTAGAAGAGCAAAGGTGGCAGTGGTTCTTCCCACCCACCCAACCCTGGCTTTCAGAACAAGACAGCGTCTCAAGCTCCAAGATCGAGTGCTCCGTATCATCGTCCGCTTTCAGAGGTCACGTGCAACAAGTGCCAACAGAAGGGTCACTATGCCAACAAGTGTTTCAACCAGAGGCGTCTTCCTCCTCCTCCTCCTGTGAGATCGGCAAGTACAGTTGTGGTCAAGCATAACCCCAAGCATGCCAAGGTCAATTTGATGAATGCAGCTCAGGCAGAGGACTCGTCAGATGTGATAATGGGTAACCTTCCTGTTAACGATGTTCCCGCAAAAGTTCTTTTTGACACTGGTGCATCGCATTCCTTTTTGTCATGCCCTTTTGCATCGAAGCACAATGTTGATACCGAGATTATGCCCAAAGTCATGCAAGTTGTTTCTCCCGGCAAGCTTTTGACTTCTAGTTTGGTTGCTCCCGATATCTCTATCACATTGGGTGATTACAAGTTTCTCTCTTCTCCGGTGGTTCTTGGTAACTCGGATATTGATCTTATTCTCGGAATGGATTGGCTTTCGAAGCACAAGCCTCAGCTTGATTGTGCAGCCAGGCAGATTCAATTGACTCATTCGTCTGAGGATGTAATTGTCTTTACCGCTCGTGATGATACTATCTGTCTGTTTTCTCTCAATGAGAAGGGTGAATTGGATGCCATCTCTCAAATTCCAATCATTTGCGAATATCAAGACGTCTTTCCAGAAGAGCTTCCAGGAATGCCTCCGCACCGGCCAGTTGAATTCGTTATTGATCTTGAGCCTGGCACGGAACCTGTGTGCAAACGTCCTTACAAGCTCGGACCTGAAGAGTTGAAGGAAATGAAGAAGCAACTCGATATGCAAGAGAAAATGGGTCTCATCTGGCCTAGTTCTTCTCCATGGGGTTGTGGTGTTCTTTTTGTGAAGAAGAAGGATGGAACGGACCGACTTTGTGTTGATTACCGTCCAGTGAACAAGAAGACCATCAAGAACAAATACCCACTTCCCAACATCAATGAGCTGTTCGAACAACTCAAAGGCGCCCAAGTATTCTCCAAGCTTGATCTCCGTATGGGTTATCACCAGATTCGCATTCGTGAAGAAGATATTCCCAAGACAGCATTCAGAACAAGCTTTGGTTCATATGAATACACTGTCATGTCTTTTGGCCTCGCCAACGCTCCTCCGACGTTCTCTCGCATGATGAACTTCATCTTCAACGCCTACACCAATGACTTCGTTTTGGTCTATCTCGGCGACATTCTGGTTTTCTCCAAGAACAAGGAAGATCATGCCAAACACTTGCGTTTGGTGCTTGATAAGCTCAGGGAACACCAGTTCTACGCCAAGTTCTCCAAGTGCGAATTTTGGCTCGATGAGGTTCTTTATCTTGGTCATATCATCTCTGCCAAGGGCATTGCCGTGAATCCTGAGAAGGTGTCTGCAATTGTGAATTGGAACCTCCTCAGAACGTGAAGCAACTTCGCAGTTTTCTCGGTCTCGCAAGCTATTGCCGAAGATTCTTTGAAAACTTTTCTAAGATCGCGAAGCCTCTCTCAAATCTTCTCCAGAAGCACGTCAAGTACGTTTGGTCTCCGGAGTGTGATATTGCTTTCAATACTTTGAAAGAGAAGTTGATCACTGCTCCAGTTCTGACTCCGCCTGATGAATCCAAGTCGTACGAGGTCTTTTGTGATGCCTCTCTCCAAGGTCTTGGCGCAGTATTGATGCAAGAGAAGAAAGTTGTTGCTTATACATCTCGCTAGCTGAAGCCTAATGATAAGAACTACCCCACTCATGATCTCGAGTTGGCGGCAGTTGTGCATGCTCTTTTGACTTGGAGACATCTTCTATTGGGAAGAAAAGTGGACATTTTCACTGATCACAAGAGTCTCAAGTACATCTTCACTCAGCCTAATCTCAACCTCAGGCAAACTCGATGGGTCGAAATGATTCAAGAGTATAATCCGAGTATCGAGTATACTCCAGGCAAGGCCAATGTGATTGCTGACGCTTTGAGCAGAAAGGCCTACTGCAACAGTCTGATTCTTAAGCCTTATCAACCCGAGCTTTGTGAAGCTTTCCACAAACTTAATCTGCAAGTTGTTCCTCAAGGTTTCCTCGCCAACCTTCAAGTCTCTCCTACCTTAGAAGACCAGATTCGCCAAGCCCAGCTTCTCGATGCTATGGTGAAAAAGGTGAAGAATGGGATTGCCAAGAGTCAGTCCAAGTACAAGTGCTACCGCCTTGATGACAAGGACACTCTCTTCTTCGAGGATCATATTGTTGTACCCAAAGGTGACCTCCGTAAAGTGATCATGAACGAGGCTCACAATTCTCTCCTCTCCATCCACCCTGGGAGCACGAAGATGTATCAGTACCTTAAGAAAGCTTATTGGTGGACTCGAATGAAGCGCGAGATCGCTCAATTCGTGAATGAATGTGATGTCTGCAGAAGAGTGAAGGCAGAACACCAAAGGCCAGCAGGTCTCCTCCAACCTCTTACCATTCTAGAATGGAAGTTTGACCACATTGAGATGGACTTCGTGACTGGGTTTCCAAAGTCCAAGCGTGGCAATGATGCTATATTCGTTGTCATCGACAAACTCACCAAAGTGGCTCACATCCTGCCTATCAAAGAGTCGATCACTGCAGCTCAATTGGCGGAACTCTATACCTCTCGTATTGTCTCTCTGCACGGTATTCCTCAAGTGATCTCTTCAGACCGTGGCAGCATCTTTACCTCCAAGTTTTGGGATTCTTTCCAGAAGGCCATGGGCACTAATATCCGCTTCAGCATAGCTTTCCATCCTCAAACAAGCGGTCAAGTCGAGCATGTCAACCAGATTCTTGAAGATATGCTCAGGGCTTGTGTGATCTCCTTCGGCATGAAGTGGGAGGATTGTCTTCCTTACGCTGAATTCTCCTACAACAACAGTTTCCAAGCAAGTTCGGGCAAGGCCCCTTTTGAAATTCTGTATGGCAAGAAGTGCCATACCCCTCTCAACTGGTCTGAAACCGGTGAACGTCAGCTTTTGGGTAATGACTTAATCACAGAAGCAGAAGAAATGTGCAAAGTCATTCGTGATAACCTCAAAGCAGCCCAATCCCGCCAGAAGAGCTACTATGATAGTAAGCACCGTGATTTGGCTTTCGAGATCGGAGATCATGTTTACCTCCGTGTCTCTCCTATGAAAGGTACTCGTCGCTTCGGTATCAAAGGGAAGCTTGCCCCTAGATACGTGGGACCTTTCAAGATTGTCAGCAAGAGAGGCGACCTCGCCTATCAACTCGAGCTTCCTTCAAACTTTGCAAATGTTCGTGACGTGTTCCATGTCTCTCAGCTTCGAAAGTGCTTCAAGACTCCTGACCGCACCGTCAACTTCGAGGACATTGAGCTCCAAGAAGATCTCTCTTATCGTGAGCACCTAGTTGCTATTCTTGAAGAGACGGAACGCAAGACTCGCAACAAGTCAATCAAATTTCTCAAAGTCCAGTGGTCACACCATTCCGACCGTGAAGCTACCTGGGAACGCGAGGATCACCTCCGTTCTGAGTACCCGGCGTTCTTTCAGTCCTAGATCTCGGGACGAGATCCTTTCGTAGTGGTGGAGTGTTGTAACACCCCGGATGTAACTTTCCCAATTTGTACTCCAACTCTTGCCGTTTCCGGCGTTAAGTTATATTTATTTCTCAGGTTCGGGTTTTGTTTCCGTGTGTTGTTGTCGTTGTCATGCATCTCATATCATGTCATCATGTGCATTGCATTTGCATACGTGTTCGTCTCATGCATTCGAGCATTTTTCCCGTTGTCCGTTTTGCATTCCGGCGCTTCGTTCTCCTCCGGTGGCCATTTCTAGCTTTCTTTCGTGTGTGGGGATTAAATGTTTCCGGATTGTACCGAGACTTGTCATGCGGCCTTGGTTTACTACCCGTAGACCGCCTGTCAAGTTTCGTGTCATTTGGACTTCGTTTGATACTCCAACGGTTAACCGAGGGACCGAAAAGGCCTCGTGTGTGTTGCAGCCCAACACCCCTCCAATTTGGCCCAAAACCCACCAACCTCTGCTCCATCATCTAGAGCGTACGATCACGATCGCGTGGCCGAAAACCGCACCTCATTTGGACTCTCCTAGCTCCTCCTATGCCTATATATAGCTCCTCCCCAAAAATTCCGGATCAAACCCTAGCCCCTCTCCTCCTCCGACCGCCGGACAAAATCCGGACGGCCGGACGTGTCCGCCCGATCCGCCCGGGCCAATCCCGCGAGGCCACGTGGCCCCATGCGCCCCACATCGCCGCTCCGCGCCCCGGCCCGCGGAGGCCTAGGGGATGCCCTCCGCCGCTCCCGCCCGGGCCGAGGGTCGCCCGCACCCCGTCGCCGTCTCCTTCGCCTCCAGGAGCGCGCCGCCCCCTCCGCCGCGGTTCGCCGCCCTGGCCGCCGCATCCATCGCCGGCGGGACGCCCGCACCTCGCCGCGCCCTCCTTCCGGCCCCGCCGCGCCGGCCGGCCGCCGCCGCCACCGCTCCGGCGAGCTCCGCCACCCGCCTCCACGCCCCGGCCTCGTCCCCAACTCCGGCCGGCCCAACGCCGGCGTCCTCTCCGGCGACATTGAACCTCATTTTGCGTGCAATTCAGATCTGGATCGGGGTTGCTACAGTAAACCCTAATCCGGGGTAGTTTTTTTTTCTCTAAGTCCCAGAATTTTTACTTCATATGCTCATGTTCGCGGCTCCGTAACTTTGCATCCGTAGCTCTGTTTCATGCATATAGCATATCAAAATGTTCATCTAAGAGAGTACATCATTTCATTCCATTGCATCATTTTCTTTTGAGCTCATCTTGATGCCGGAAATGCTGTTAGAAGAGGGCTACTTGAGTTAATTGTCAGATCTGTTACTTCATTTAGCACTTTTGTCATTTTTGCCATGATTATTGTGTGCTTGATATGCCTGTGAGTCCTTCATATGTTTTGTTAAGGGTCTTGTTATGTTTTGAGAGGTGCAACCCATGCATTTTTAGGATGTGTGTGGTGACTTGTGCAAGCTTGCAAAGTGAGGCACCCGGTAAATCTGTTTTCAGGGACTTAGTAGTTTTCACTAAGTCTGGGATTATTTAGTTCATGATGCCATATGTTCATGCTATTTCCTAGTGATCCGTGCCTCTTTTGAGGATGATCAGTAAGGGAGTTTTGTTAATCTTGTAGTGCTCTATCCATCCATGTCTTTGTTTGAAATTATGGAGCACCCTAGCTTGGGTCAATCGAGCTCTACTTTTGCTTCGTTGTGAATCTGGGCAGATCGTCAACTTGTTTGCGATTTTGCCGATGTTATTGTAGTTGATCCGTGCATGCTATGCCATTGTTCTTGCCATGTCTAGCTTGTATTTTGTGCCTTCTTAAGGGATGTATGCTTGTCTTGCCATGACTTGCTCTGAAGTTAGTTCATCGAGCTCGTAAATATGCCTTCGTGAGTTATGTTTCAGCATGTCCCAGTTTTCACCAAGTATGAAAATTGATTATGTTTTTGCTATGTTCGTGTGCTTGTTAGTATATTTTGTGATCCCTTTTGGCTCAAGGTCACTAAGGGACTTTTGTTAAGCTTGTTGAGTAGATCCATGCCATGTCTTTCTTTGTCATGTTCAGGTCCTGTAGCATGTTGTTTTGTTGTTCCGAAGAGGGCTATATGACCTGAAATTCCAGACAAGTGTTGATTTCACTAAGTCTGAGATCTGTTTTACCATTTGCGTTTTTTCCATGCTTGTTTGAACCTGTTAATGGATGAATTGGCCGTAGCTCAGTGCTAGATTTTTGTTAAGAATCTTGTGTGCATCCCTGCCATGTATTTTTTTGTCATGTTTGGTGGCTGTAGCATGTTCATCTCATTGCATTTAGATGCCTACTTGCTGTAAATCACAGACCGGTGTCATATTTGAATCGCTTGCCATTTCCAAATCGTAACTCCGATTCCGGCGTTCTTTATATCGTTTTCAAGCGATTTCCTCTCATCTTTCCAGTGGCACACTTGGATTTCCAAGTTGAGGCCAGGTTCATGCATTTCCTGTCATAACTTGCATTTGGCATCCCGCATCGCATCCCGCATAGCATATCATCATTTCATCATATTGCTTGGTCTTGCACGTGGTTGATTGTATCCTTGTTTCTTATTTGTCTTGTTTGGGTAGAGCCGGGAGACGAGTTCTCTAACGAGGAGCCCGTTGAGTTTGCTCTTGAGGATCCAGTCAACTCTGACAACTGTGCAGGCAAGATGATCATACCCTCGAAATCACTACTATCTTTGCTATGCTAGTTTGCTCGCTCTTTTGCTATGCCATTGCTATGATGCCTACCACTTGCTTGCAAGCCTCCCAAATTGCCACGTCAAACCTCTAACCCACCTTTGTCCTAGCAAACCGTTGATTGGCTATGTTACCGCTTTGCTCAGCCCCTCTTATAGCGTTGCTAGTTGCAGGTGAAGATTGGAGGCCGTTCCTTGTTGGAACATCTTTTATTTACTTGTTGGGATATCATTATATTATCTTGCTATCTTAATGCATCTATATACTTGGTAAAGGGTGGAAGGCTCGGCCTCCCGCCTGGTGTTTTGTTCCACTCTTGCCGCCCTAGTTTCCGTCATATCGGTGTTATGTTCCCGGATTTTGCGTTCCTTACGCGGTTGGGTTATAATGGGAACCCCTTGATAGTTCGCCTTGATTAAAGCTTTTCCAGCAATGCCCAACCTTGGTTTTACCATTCGCCACCTAGCCTCTTTTTCCCTTGGGTTACCGGAGCCCAAGGGTCATCTTATTTTAACCCCCCCCCCCGGGCCAGTGCTCCTCTGAGTGTTGGTCCGACCGAGTAGACTGCGGGGCCACCTCGGGGCAACTTGAGGGTTGGTTTTACTCGTAGGATGTCTCATCTGAGCGTGCCCTGAGAAAGAGATATGTGCAGCTCCTATCGGGATTTGTCGGCACATTCGGGCGGTGTTGCTGGTCTTGTTTTAACCTGTTGAAGTGTCTTGAGTAACCGAGATACCGAGTCTGATCGGAACGTCTTGGGAGGAGGTCTATTCCTTCGTTGACTGTGAGAGCTTGTCATGGGCTAAGTTGGGACTCCCCTGCAGGGATTGAACTTTTGAAAGCCGTGCCCGCGGTTATGGGTAGATGGGAATTTGTTAATGTCCGGTTGTAGATAACTTGAACCTTAATTTAATTAAAAATGAATCAACCGAGTGTGTTACCGTGATGGCCTCTTCTCGGCGGAGTCCGGGAAGTGGACACGGTGTTGGAGTAATGTTTGCGCGGGTTGTTCTCTAGCTTCTCGCTCGTGCTTTGCCTCCTCTTCTCGCTCTCTTTTGCGAATAAGTTAGCCACCATACTTGCTAGTCGCTTGCTGCAGCTCCACTCATATTTTACCTTGTCATACCTATAAGCTTGAATAGTCTTGATCGCGAGGGTGCGAGATTGTTGAGTCCCCATGACTCATAGATTACTATCACACCAGATGCAGGGCCTGATGATTCCGCTCCAGGAGACGCGTATGAGCTCAAGTGGGAGTTCGACAAAGACTCCCAACGATACTACGTTTCCTTTCCCGACGATCAGTAGTGGTGCCCAGTTGGGGGGTGATTGGGACCATGTCGCATGTTGGGTTCTCTTTTATTTTGGCGCCGTAGTCGGGCCATGAGTGTTGGTTGATGTAATGTTATTTATGTACTTGATTGACGTGGCGAGTGTAAGCCAACTATGTTATCTCCCTTTTATTATTCATATTACATGGGATGTTTGTGAAGATTGCCTAACTTGCGACATATGCCTTCAATGCGATTATGTCTCTAAGTCGTGCCTCGACACGTGGGAGCTATAGTCGCATCGAGGGTGTGACAAGTTGGTATCAGAGCCTTCCCCGACCTTAGGAGCCCCATTGCTTGATCGTTTTTAGTGGTCGAGTTGTGTCTAGAAAAATGTTTTGAGTCTTTAGGAATTATATATCGGAGAGTTTAGGAATTCTTTTTACTTCCCAGTCTCCTCATCGCTCTGGTAAGGCATCTTGACGTAGAGTTTTGACTCTTCTCTACTCAAATTTCACCCAAAAAAATTTAGGATCACGCGGGTATCTTGGAATCATTCCGATGGTTTTATGATGAGAACATTGACTTGGTGCCTCCTGTCAGGGGTTTAGTGGAAGTGTCCCGAGGAGTTGAGCTCTGAGGTGTTGTCATCATAATTTTATCATTGCAGTTCTGGAATACCTGAGTTTAGTATGCCGACATCGAAAATCTCTTTGATGCAGTTCGTTGGTGAGATAACCTCGACGCCACCCAGTACTGGGGCGGGAGTTCGGGAGTATCGCCATAACTTGTATAACGGATGCTTTTCGAAGGTTGAGGTAGATGGTTTCCGAAGGTTTCTTGGTTATGTGTTGAAGGATGGATACAGCTGGATGTAGGATTTGCTAGTTTGGGTGAGATATTATGCTTCCCCTGTATCCCCAACACCTGATTGCATAACCGGAAAGGTTCGGGAGTTTCATAGGTGGGAATTCTAGTAGCTCTAGTTCTTCTTCCACGGATATTGGTTTGTGATTGAGATTTCTTACCGATTATTCGTTCTTGATCCGTACCTTGTTGATTTATTTCTCTACCTTAATTCTACGTGGCTTCTCAATTTATGGATATGTGACCATTTTAAGAGGAATGCATTCGTCCATTTTGTTCGACTGTGAAGACTATATGTTGCAATTTTCATTCCGTTGGATTCAGCTTCAATATTTATCTATCAGTGTGCTAATGGTGGTCAACCTCTTCAGGATGGCTCCTCCAACGCGCATGACTCCGAATCCTGATCCGCCACCGCCTCCACCTCCTCCGGAGGCATGGCAAGCTGTGTCGGCGTAACCAATGCAAACACACAGCTGATCATGCAAATTCTCCAAGAGCGCAATCAAGGCAGTCAAGGGAATCAAGGCAGCAATCAGAGTCACTTTGCTACACTCAACCAGTTCCTTGCTAACGGGCCAAAGACTTTCAGCAATTGTGTTGAGGCAACCGATGCTGACGATTGGCTTGTGGATCTGTGTAAGCATTTCTAGTGCAGTAACGTCAGGCCTGAGGACTTTGTCAAGTTCGCTTCCTTCCAACTCAAAGATCAAGCTGCAGAATGGTTCCAGCAATACAAGGATTCCAGAGGTGGACGTGTTATTACTTGGGATGATTTCCGTCAAGATTTCCGAGCTCATCATATTCCGCAGAGCGTGGTTGAAAGCAAGCGTGAGGAATTCCGCAATCTGAAGCAAGGCTCTTTGTCTATCTATGACTACAACAAGTTGTTCCAGAAGCTCGCCCGCTTTGCCAAGCAGGACGTCCCTGATGAGAAGAGCATGATATATCAATTCAGGGGTGGTCTCAGAGAAGATATTCAGCTCGCTCTTGTTCTCTTTGAGCCCTTGAGATACGATGAGTTCTACAACATGGCACTGAAGCAAGAGGCTGCTCAGTTGAGGTGTGGTGCTTCCAAGAAGCGAGTCAGAGATGTTACTCCTTCTTCCTCTACTCAAGTGGCCAAGCAGCAGAAGTTTTGGCTTCCTCCTCCTCCGTTCCGTCAGCCGTATCAGTAGAAGAGCAAAGGTGGCAGTGGTTCTTCCCACCCACCCAACCCTGGCTTTCAGAACAAGACAGCGTCTCAAGCTCCAAGATCGAGTGCTCCGTATCATCGTCCGCTTTCAGAGGTCACGTGCAACAAGTGCCAACAGAAGGGTCACTATGCCAACAAGTGTTTCAACCAGAGGCGTCTTCCTCCTCCTCCTCCTGTGAGATCGGCAAGTACAGTTGTGGTCAAGCATAACCCCAAGCATGCCAAGGTCAATTTGATGAATGCAGCTCAGGCAGAGGACTCGTCAGATGTGATAATGGGTAACCTTCCTGTTAACGATGTTCCCGCAAAAGTTCTTTTTGACACTGGTGCATCGCATTCCTTTTTGTCATGCCCTTTTGCATCGAAGCACAATGTTGATACCGAGATTATGCCCAAAGTCATGCAAGTTGTTTCTCCCGGCAAGCTTTTGACTTCTAGTTTGGTTGCTCCCGATATCTCTATCACATTGGGTGATTACAAGTTTCTCTCTTCTCCGGTGGTTCTTGGTAACTCGGATATTGATCTTATTCTCGGAATGGATTGGCTTTCGAAGCACAAGGCTCAGCTTGATTGTGCAGCCAGGCAGATTCAATTGACTCATTCGTCTGAGGATGTAATTGTCTTTGCCGCTCGTGATGATACTATCTGTCTGTTTTCTCTCAATGAGAAGGGTGAATTGGATGCCATCTCTCAAATTCCAATCATTTGCGAATATCAAGACGTCTTTCCAGAAGAGCTTCCAGGAATGCCTCCGCACCGGCCAGTTGAATTCGTTATTGATCTTGAGCCTGGCACGGAACCTGTGTGCAAACGTCCTTACAAGCTCGGACCTGAAGAGTTGAAGGAAATGAAGAAGCAACTCGATATGCAAGAGAAAATGGGTCTCATCTGGCCTAGTTCTTCTCCATGGGGTTGTGGTGTTCTTTTTGTGAAGAAGAAGGATGGAACGGACCGACTTTGTGTTGATTACCGTCCAGTGAACAAGAAGACCATCAAGAACAAATACCCACTTCCCAACATCAATGAGCTGTTCGAACAACTCAAAGGCGCCCAAGTATTCTCCAAGCTTGATCTCCGTATGGGTTATCACCAGATTCGCATTCGTGAAGAAGATATTCCCAAGACAGCATTCAGAACAAGCTTTGGTTCATATGAATACACTGTCATGTCTTTTGGCCTCGCCAACGCTCCTCCGACGTTCTCTCGCATGATGAACTTCATCTTCAACGCCTACACCAATGACTTCGTTTTGGTCTATCTCGGCGACATTCTGGTTTTCTCCAAGAACAAGGAAGATCATGCCAAACACTTGCGTTTGGTGCTTGATAAGCTCAGGGAACACCAGTTCTACGCCAAGTTCTCCAAGTGCGAATTTTGGCTCGATGAGGTTCTTTATCTCGGTCATATCATCTCTGCCAAGGGCATTGCCGTGAATCCTGAGAAGGTGTCTGCAATTGTGAATTGGGAACCTCCTCAGAACGTGAAGCAACTTCGCAGTTTTCTCGGTCTCGCAAGCTATTGCCGAAGATTCGTTGAAAACTTTTCTAAGATCGCGAAGCCTCTCTCAAATCTTCTCCAGAAGCACGTCAAGTACGTTTGGTCTCCGGAGTGTGATATTGCTTTCAATACTTTGAAAGAGAAGTTGATCACTGCTCCAGTTCTGACTCCGCCTGATGAATCCAAGTCGTACGAGGTCTTTTGTGATGCCTCTCTCCAAGGTCTTGGCGCAGTATTGATGCAAGAGAAGAAAGTTGTTGCTTATACATCTCGCTAGTTGAAGCCTAATGATAAGAACTACCCCACTCATGATCTCGAGTTGGCGGCAGTTGTGCATGCTCTTTTGACTTGGAGACATCTTCTATTGGGAAGAAAAGTGGACATTTTCACTGATCACAAGAGTCTCAAGTACATCTTCACTCAGCCTAATCTCAACCTCAGGCAAACTCGATGGGTCGAAATGATTCAAGAGTATAATCCGAGTATCGAGTATACTCCAGGCAAGGCCAATGTGATTGCTGACGCTTTGAGCAGAAAGGCCTACTGCAACCGTCTGATTCTTAAGCCTTATCAACCCGAGCTTTGTGAAGCTTTCCACAAACTTAATCTGCAAGTTGTTCCTCAAGGTTTCCTCGCCAACCTTCAAGTCTCTCCTACCTTAGAAGACCAGATTCGCCAAGCCCAGCTTCTCGATGCTATGGTGAAAAAGGTGAAGAATGGGATTGCCAAGAGTCAGTCCAAGTACAAGTGCTACCGCCTTGATGACAAGGACACTCTCTTCTTCGAGGATCATATTGTTGTACCCAAAGGTGACCTCCGTAAAGTGATCATGAACGAGGCTCACAATTCTCTCCTCTCCATCCACCCTGGGAGCACGAAGATGTATCAGTACCTTAAGAAAGCTTATTGGTGGACTCGAATGAAGCGCGAGATCGCTCAATTCGTGAATGAATGTGATGTCTGCAGAAGAGTGAAGGCAGAACACCAAAGGCCAGCAGGTCTCCTCCAACCTCTTACCATTCTAGAATGGAAGTTTGACCACATTGAGATGGACTTCGTGACTGGGTTTCCAAAGTCCAAGCGTGGCAATGATGCTATATTCGTTGTCATCGACAAACTCACCAAAGTGGCTCACATCCTGCCTATCAAAGAGTCGATCACTGCAGCTCAATTGGCGGAACTCTATACCTCTCGTATTGTCTCTCTGCACGGTATTCCTCAAGTGATCTCTTCAGACCGTGGCAGCATCTTTACCTCCAAGTTTTGGGATTCTTTCCAGAAGGCCATGGGCACTAATATCCGCTTCAGCATAGCTTTCCATCCTCATACAAGCGGTCAAGTCGAGCGTGTCAACCAGATTCTTGAAGATATGCTCAGGGCTTGTGTGATCTCCTTCGGCATGAAGTGGGAGGATTGTCTTCCTTACGCTGAATTCTCCTACAACAACAGTTTCCAAGCAAGTTCGGGCAAGGCCCCTTTTGAAATTCTGTATGGCAAGAAGTGCCATACCCCTCTCAACTGGTCTGAAACCGGTGAACGTCAGCTTTTGGGTAATGACTTAATCACAGAAGCAGAAGAAATGTGCAAAGTCATTCGTGATAACCTCAAAGCAGCCCAATCCCGCCAGAAGAGCTACTATGATAGTAAGCACCGTGATTTGGCTTTCGAGATCGGAGATCATGTTTACCTCCGTGTCTCTCCTATGAAAGGTACTCGTCGCTTCGGTATCAAAGGGAAGCTTGCCCCTAGATACGTGGGACCTTTCAAGATTGTCAGCAAGAGAGGCGACCTCGCCTATCAACTCGAGCTTCCTTCAAACTTTGCAAATGTTCGTGACGTGTTCCATGTCTCTCAGCTTCGAAAGTGCTTCAAGACTCCTGACTGCACCGTCAACTTCGAGGACATTGAGCTCCAAGAAGATCTCTCTTATCGTGAGCACCCAGTTGCTATTCTTGAAGAGACGGAACGCAAGACTCGCAACAAGTCAATCAAATTTCTCAAAGTCCAGTGGTCACACCATTCCGACCGTGAAGCTACCTGGGAACGCGAGGATCACCTCCGTTCTGAGTACCCGGCGTTCTTTCAGTCCTAGATCTCGGGACGAGATCCTTTCGTAGTGGTGGAGTGTTGTAACACCCCGGATGTAACTTTCCCAATTTGTACTCCAACTCTTGCCGTTTCCGGCGTTAAGTTATATTTATTTCTCAGGTTCGGGTTTTGTTTCCGTGTGTTGTTGTCGTTGTCATGCATCTCATATCATGTCATCATGTGCATTGCATTTGCATACGTGTTCGTCTCATGCATTCGAGCATTTTTCCCGTTGTCCGTTTTGCATTCCGGCGCTTCGTTCTCCTCCGGTGGCCATTTCTAGCTTTCTTTCGTGTGTGGGGATTAAATGTTTCCGGATTGTACCGAGACTTGTCATGCGGCCTTGGTTTACTACCCGTAGACCGCCTGTCAAGTTTCGTGTCATTTGGACTTCGTTTGATACTCCAACGGTTAACCGAGGGACCGAAAAGGCCTCGTGTGTGTTGCAGCCCAACACCCCTCCAATTTGGCCCAAAACCCACCAACCTCTGCTCCATCATCTAGAGCGTACGATCACGATCGCGTGGCCGAAAACCGCACCTCATTTGGACTCTCCTAGCTCCTCCTATGCCTATATATAGCTCCTCCCCAAAAATTCCGGATCAAACCCTAGCCCCTCTCCTCCTCCGACCGCCGGACAAAATCCGGACGGCCGGACATGTCCGCCCGATCCGCCCGGGCCAATCCCGCGAGGCCACGTGGCCCCATGCGCCCCACATCGCCGCTCCGCGCCCCGGCCCGCGGAGGCCCAGGGGATGCCCTCCGCCGCTCCCGCCCGGGCCGAGGGTCGCCCGCACCCCGTCGCCGTCTCCTTCGCCTCCAGGAGCGCGCCGCCCCCTCCGCCGCGGTTCGCCGCCCTGGCCGCCGCATCCATCGCCGGCGGGACGCCCGCACCTCGCCGCGCCCTCCTTCCGGCCCCGCCGCGCCGGCCGGCCGCCGCCGCCACCGCTCCGGCGAGCTCCGCCACCCGCCTCCACGCCCCGGCCTCGTCCCCAACTCCGGCCGGCCCAACGCCGGCGTCCTCTCCGGCGACATTGAACCTCATTTTGCGTGCAATTCAGATCTGGATCGGGGTTGCTACAGTAAACCCTAATCCGGGGTAGTTTTTTTTTCTCTAAGTCCCAGAATTTTTACTTCATATGCTCATGTTCGCGGCTCCGTAACTTTGCATCCGTAGCTCTGTTTCATGCATATAGCATATCAAAATGTTCACTTCAGAGAGTACATCATTTCATTCCATTGCATCATTTTCTTTTGAGCTCATCTTGATGCCGGAAATGCTGTTAGAAGAGGGCTACTTGAGTTAATTGTCAGATCTGTTACTTCATTTAGCACTTTTGTCATTTTTGCCATGATTATTGTGTGCTTGATATGCCTGTGAGTCCTTCATATGTTTTGTTAAGGGTCTTGTTATGTTTTGAGAGGTGCAACCCATGCATTTTTAGGATGTGTCTGGTGACTTGTGCAAGCTTGCAAAGTGAGGCACCCGGTAAATCTGTTTTCAGGGACTTAGTAGTTTTCACAAAGTCTGGGATTATTTAGTTCATGATGCCATATGTTCATGCTATTTCCTAGTGATCCGTGCCTCTTTTAAGGATGATCAGTAAGGGAGTTTTGTTAATCTTGTAGTGCTCTATCCATCCATGTCTTTGTTTGAAATTATGGAGCACCCTAGCTTGGGTCAATCGAGCTCTACTTTTGCTTCGTTGTGAATCTGGGCAGATCGTCAACTTGTTTGCGATTTTGCCGATGTTATTGTAGTTGATCCGTGCATGCTATGCCATTGTTCTTGCCATGTCTAGCTTGTATTTTGTGCCTTCTTAAGGGATGTATGCTTGTCTTGCCATGACTTGCTCTGAAGTCAGTGCATCGAGCTCGTAAATATGCCTTCGTGAGTTATGTTTCAGCATGTCCCAGTTTTCACCAAGTATGAAAACTGATTATGTTTTTGCTATGTTCGTGTGCTTGTTAGTATATTTTGTGATCCCTTTTGGCTCAAGGTCACTAAGGGACTTTTGTTAAGCTTGTTGAGTAGATCCATGCCATGTCTTTCTTTGTCATGTTCAGGTCCTGTAGCATGTTGTTTTGTTGTTCCGAAGAGGGCTATATGACCTGAAATTCCAGACAAGTGTTGATTTCACTAAGTCTGAGATCTGTTTTACCATTTGCGTTTTTTCCATGCTTGTTTGAACCTGTTAATGGATGAATTGGCCGTAGCTCAGTGCTAGATTTTTGTTAAGAATCTTGTGTGCATCCCTGCCATGTATTTTTTTGTCATGTTTGGTGGCTGTAGCATGTTCATCTCATTGCATTTAGATGCCTACTTGCTGTAAATCGCAGACCGGTGTCATATTTGAATCGCTTGCCATTTCCAAATCGTAACTCCGATTCCGGCGTTCTTTATATCGTTTTCAAGCGATTTCCTCTCATCTTTCCAGTGGCACACTTGGATTTCCAAGTTGAGGCCAGGTTCATGCATTTCCTGTCATAACTTGCATTTGGCATCCCGCATCGCATCCCGCATAGCATATCATCATTTTATCATATTGCTTGGTCTTGCACGTGGTTGATTGTATCCTTGTTTCTTGTTTGTCTTGTTTGGGTAGAGCCGGGAGACGAGTTCTCTAACGAGGAGCCCGTTGAGTTTGCTCTTGAGGATCCAGTCAACTCTGACAACTGTGCAGGCAAGATGATCATACCCTCGAAATCACTACTATCTTTGCTATGCTAGTTTGCTCGCTCTTTTGTTATGCCATTGCTACGATGCCTACCACTTGCTTGCAAGCCTCCAAAATTTCCATGTCAAACATCTAACCCACCTTTGTCCTAGCAAACCGTTGATTGGCTATGTTACCGCTTTGCTCAGCCCCTCTTATAGCGTTGCTAGTTGCAGGTGAAGATTGGAGGCCGTTCCTTGTTGGAACATCTTTTATTTACTTGTTGGGATATCATTATATTATCTTGCTATCTTAATGCATCTATATACTTGGTAAAGGGTGGAAGGCTCGGCCTCTCGCCTGGTGTTTTGTTCCACTCTTGCCGCCCTAGTTTCCGTCATATCGGTGTTATGTTCCCGGATTTTGCGTTCCTTACGCGGTTGGGTTATAATGGGAACCCCTTGATAGTTCGCCTTGATTAAAGCTTTTCCAGCAATGCCCAACCTTGGTTTTACAATTCGCCACCTAGCCTCTTTTTCCCTTGGGTTACCGGAGCCCAAGGGTCATCTTATTTTAACCCCCCCCCCCGGGCCAGTGCTCCTCTGAGTGTTGGTCCGACCGAGTAGACTGCGGGGCCACCTCGGGGCAACTTGAGGGTTGGTTTTACTCGTAGGATGTCTCATCTGAGTGTGCCCTGAGAAAGAGATATGTGCAGCTCCTATCGGGATTTGTCGGCACATTCGGGCGGTGTTGCTGGTCTTGTTTTAACCTGTTGAAGTTACTTGAGTAACCGAGATACCGAGTCTGATCGGAACATCTTGGGAGGAGGTCTATTCCTTCGTTGACCGTGAGAGATTGTCATGGGCTAAGTTGGGAGTCCCCTGCAGGGATTGAACTTTCGAAAGCCGTGCCCGCGGTTATGGGCAGATGGGAATTTGTTAATGTCCGGTTGTAGATAACTTGAACCTTAATTTAATTAAAAATGAATCAACCGAGTGTGTTACCGTGATGGCCTCTTCTCGGCGGAGTCCGGGAAGTGGACACGGTATTGGAGTAATGTTTGCGCAGGTTGTTCTCTAGCTTCTCGCTCGTGCTTTGCCTCCTCTTCTCGCTCTCTTTTGCGAATAAGTTAGCCACCATACTTGCTAGTCGCTTGCTGCAGCTCCACTCATATTTTACCTTGTCATACCTATAAGCTTGAATAGTCTTGATCGCAAGGGTGCGAGATTGCTGAGTCCCCGTGACTCACAGATTACTATCACACCAGATGCAGGGCCTGATGATTCCGCTCCAGGAGACGCGTATGAGCTCAAGTGGGAGTTCAACGAAGACTCCCAATGATACTACGATTCCTTTCCCGACGATCAGTAGTGGTGCCCAGTTGGGGGGTGATTGGGACCGTGTCGCATGTTGGGTTCTCTTTTATTTTGGCGCCGTAGTCGGGCCATGAGTGTTGGTTGATGTAATGTTATTTATGTACTTGATTGACGTGGCGAGTGTAAGCCAACTATGTTATCTCCCTTTTATTATTCATATTACATGGGATGTTTGTGAAGATTGCCTAACTTGCGACATATGCCTTCAATGCTATTATGTCTCTAAGTCGTGCCTCGACCAGTGGGAGCTATAGTCGCATCGATGGTGTGACAAGTTGGTATCAGAGCCTTCCTCGACCTTGGGAGCCCCATTGCTTGATCGTTTTTAGTGGCCGAGTTGTGTCTAGAAAAATGTTTTGAGTCTTTAGGAATTATATATCGAAGAGTTTAGGAATTCTTTTTACTTCCCAGTCTCCTCATCGCTCTGGTAAGGCATCTTGACGTAGAGTTTTGACTCTTCTCTACTCAAATTTCACCAAAAAAAATTTAGGATCACGCGGGTATCTTGGAATCATTCCGATGGTTTTATGATGAGAACATTGACTTGGTGCCTCCTGTCAGGGGTTTAGTGGAAGTGTCCCGGGGAGTTGAGCTCTGAGGTGTTGTCATCATAATTTTATCGTTGCAGTTCTGGAATACCTGAGTTTAGTACGCCGACATCGAAAATCTCTTTGATGCAGTTCGTTGGTGAGATAACCTCGACGCCACCCAGTACTGGGGCGGGAGTTCGGGAGTATCGCCATAACTTGTATAACGGATGCTTTTCGAAGGTTGATGTAGATGGTTTCCGAAGGTTTCTTGGTTATGTGTTGAAGGATGGATACAGCTGGATGTAGGATTTGCTAGTTTGGGTGAGATATTATGCTTCCCCTGTATCCCCAACACCTGATTACATAACCGGAAAGGTTCGGGAGTTTCATAGGTGGGAATTCTAGTAGCTCTAGTTCTTCTTCCACGGATATTGGTTTGAGATTGAGATTTCTTACCGATTATTCGTTCTTGATCCGTACCTTGTTGATTTATTTCTCTACCTTAATTCTACGTGGCTTCTCAATTTATGGATATGTGACCATTTTAAGAGGAATGCATTCGTCCATTTTGTTCGGATGTGAAGACTATATGTTGCAATTTTCATTCCGTTGGATTCAGCTTCAATATTTATCTGTCAGTGTGCTAATGGTGGTCAACCTCTTCAGGATGGCTCCTCCAACGCGCACGACTCCGAATCCTGATCCGCCACCGCCTCCACCTCCTCCGGAGGCATGGCAAGCTGTGATGGCCGCAACCAATGCAAACACACAGCTGATCATGCAAATTCTCCAAGAGCGCAATCAAGGCAGTCAAGGGAATCAAGGCAGCAATCAGTGTCACTTTGCTACACTCAACCAGTTCCTTGCTAACGGGCCAAAGACTTTCAGCAATTGTGTTGAGGCAACTGATGCTGACGATTGGCTTGTGGATCTGTGTAAGCATTTCGAGTGCAGTAACGTCAGGCCTGAGGACTTTGTCAAGTTCGCTTCCTTCCAACTCAAAGATCAAGCTGCAGAATGGTTCCAGCAGTACAAGGATTCCAGAGGTGGACGTGTTATTACTTGGGATGATTTCCGTCGAGATTTCCGAGCTCATCATATTCCGCAGAGCGTGGTTGAAAGCAAGCGTGAGGAATTCCGCAATCTGAAGCAAGGCTCTTTGTCTGTCTATGACTACAACAAGTTGTTCCAGAAGCTCGCCCGCTTTGCCAAGCAGGACGTCCCTGATGAGAAGAGCATGATATATCAGTTCAGGGATGGTCTCAGAGAAGATATTCAGCTCCCTCTTGTCCTCTTTGAGCCCTTGAGATACGATGAGTTCTACAACATGGCACTGAGGCAAGAGGCTGCTCAGTTGAGGTGTGATGCTTCCAAGAAGCGAGTCAGAGATGTTACTCCTTCTTCCTCTACTCAAGTGGCCAAGCAGCAGAAGTTTTGGCTTCCTCCTCCTCCGTTCCGTCAGCCGTATCAGCAGAAGAGCAAAGGTGGCAGTGGTTCTTCCCACCCACCCAACCCTGGCTTTCAGAACAAGACTTCGTCTCAAGCTCCAAGATTGAGTGCTCCGTATCATCGTCCGCTTTCAGAGGTCACGTGCAACAAGTGCCAACAGAAGGGTCACTATGCCAACAAGTGTTTCAACCAGAGGCGTCTTCCTCCTCCTCCTCCTGTGAGATCGGCAAGTACAGCTGTGGTCAAGCATAACCCCAAGCATGCCAAGGTCAATTTGATGAATGCAGCTCAGGCAGAGGACTCGTCAGATGTGATAATGGGTAACCTTCCTGTTAACGATGTTCCCGCAAAAGTTCTTTTTGACACTGGTGCATCGCATTCCTTTTTGTCATGCCCTTTTGCATCGAAGCACAATGTTGATACCGAGATTATGCCCAAAGTCATGCAAGTTGTTTCTCCCGGCAAGCTTTTGACTTCTAGTTTGGTTGCTCCCCATATCTCTATCACATTGGGTGATTACAAGTTTCTCTCTTCTCCGGTGGTTCTTGGTAACTCGGATATTGATCTTATTCTCGGAATGGATTGGCTTTCGAAGCACAAGGCTCAGCTTGATTGTGCAGCCAGGCAGATTCAATTGACTCATTCGTCTGAGGATGTAATTGTCTTTGCCGCTTGTGATGATACTATCTGTCTGTTTTCTCTCAATGAGAAGGGTGAATTGGATGCCATCTCTCAAATTCCAGTCGTTTGCGAATATCAAGACGTCTTTCCAGAAGAGCTTCCAGGAATGCCTCCGCACCGGCTAGTTGAATTCGTTATTGATCTTGAGCCTGGCACGGAACCTGTGTGCAAACGTCCTTACAAGCTCGGACCTGAAGAGTTGAAGGAGCTGAAGAAGCAACTCGATATGCAAGAGAAAATGGGTCTCATCCGGCCTAGTTCTTCTCCGTGGGGTTGTGGTGTTCTTTTTGTGAAGAAGAAGGATGGAACGGACCGACTTTGTGTTGATTACCGTCCAGTGAACAAGAAGACCATCAAGAACAAATACCCACTTCCCAACATCAATGAGCTGTTCGAACAACTCAAAGGCGCCCAAGTATTCTCCAAGCTTGATCTCCGTATGGGTTATCACCAGATTCGCATTCGTGAAGAAGATATTCCCAAGACAGCATTCAGAACAAGCTTTGGTTCATATGAATACACTGTCATGTCTTTTGGCCTCGCCAACGCTCCTCCGACGTTCTCTCGCATGATGAACTTCATCTTCAATGCCTACACCAATGACTTCGTTTTGGTCTATCTCGGCGACATTCTGGTTTTCTCCAAGAACAAGGAAGATCATGCCAAACACTTGCGTTTGGTGCTTGATAAGCTCAGGGAACACCAGTTCTACGCCAAGTTCTCCAAGTGTGAATTTTGGCTCGATGAGGTTCTTTATCTTGGTCATATCATCTCTGCCAAGGGCATTGCCGTGAATCCTGAGAAGGTGTCTGCAATTGTGAATTGGGAACCTCCTCAGAACGTGAAGCAACTCCGCAGTTTTCTCGGTCTCGCAAGCTATTGCCGAAGATTCGTTGAAAACTTTTCTAAGATCGCGAAGCCTCTCTCAAATCTTCTCCAGAAGCACATCAAGTACGTTTGGTCTCCGGAGTGTGATATTGCTTTCAACACTTTGAAAGAGAAGTTGATCACTGCTCCAGTTCTGACTCCGCCTGATGAATCCAAGCCGTACGAGGTCTTTTGTGATGCCTCTCTCCAAGGTCTTGGCGCAGTATTGATGCAAGAGAAGAAAGTTGTTGCTTATACATCTCGCCAGTTGAAGCCTAATGAGAAGAACTACCCCACTCATGATCTCGAGTTGGCGGCAGTTGTGCATGCTCTTTTGACTTGGAGACATCTTCTATTGGGAAGAAAAGTGGACATTTTCACTGATCACAAGAGTCTCAAGTACATCTTCACTCAGCCTAATCTCAACCTCAGGCAAACTCGATGGGTCGAAATAATTCAAGAGTATAATCCGAGTATCGAGTATACTCCAGGCAAGGCCAATGTGATTGCTGACGCTTTGAGCAGAAAGGCCTACTGCAACAGTCTGATTCTTAAGCCTTATCAACCCGAGCTTTGTGAAGCTTTCCGCAAACTTAATCTGCAAGTTGTTCCTCAAGGTTTCCTCGCCAACCTTCAAGTCTCTCCTACCTTAGAAGACCAGATTCGCCAAGCCCAGCTTCTCGATGCTATGGTGAAAAAGGTGAAGATTGGGATTGCCAAGAGTCAGTCCAAGTACAAGTGCTACCGCCTTGATGACAAGGACACCCTCTTCTTCGAGGATCATATTGTTGTACCCAAAGGTGACCTCCGTAAAGTGATCATGAACGAGGCTCACAATTCTCTCCTCTCCATCCACCCTGGGAGCACGAAGATGTATCAGGACCTTAAGAAAGCTTATTGGTGGACTCGAATGAAGCGCGAGATCGCTCAATTCGTGAATGAATGTGATGTCTGCAGAAGAGTGAAGGCAGAACACCAAAGGCCAGCAGGTCTCCTCCAACCTCTTGCCATTCCAGAATGGAAGTTTGACCACATTGAGATGGACTTCGTGACTGGGTTTCCAAAGTCCAAGCGTGGCAATGATGCTATATTCGTTGTCATCGACAAACTCACCAAAGTGGCTCACTTCCTGCCTATCAAAGAGTCGATCACTGCAGCTCAATTGGCGGAACTCTATACCTCTCGTATTGTCTCTCTGCACGGTATTCCTCAAGTGATCTCTTCAGACCGTGGTAGCATCTTTACATCCAAGTTTTGGGATTCTTTCCAGAAGGCCATGGGCACTAATATCCGCTTCAGCACAGCTTTCCATCCTCAAACAAGCGGTCAAGTCGAGCGTGTCAACCAGATTCTTGAAGATATGCTCAAGGCTTGTGTGATCTCCTTCGGCATGAAGTGGGAGGATTGTCTTCCTTACGCTGAATTCTCCTACAACAACATTTTCCAAGCAAGTTCGAGCAAGGCCCCTTTTGAAATTCTGTATGGCAGGAAGTGTCGTACCCCTCTCAACTGGTCTGAAACCGGTGAACGTCAGCTTTTGGGTAATGACTTAATCACAGAAGCAGAAGAAATGTGCAAAGTCATTCGTGATAACCTCAAAGCAGCCCAATCCCGCCAGAAGAGCTACTATGATACTAAGCACCGTGATTTGGCTTTTGAGATCGGAGATCATGTTTACCTCCGTGTCTCTCCTATGAAAGGTACTCGTCGCTTCGGTATCAAAGGGAAGCTTGCCCCTAGATACGTGGGACCTTTCAAGATTGTCAACAAGAGAGGCGACCTCGCCTATCAACTCGAGCTTCCTTCAAACTTTGCAAATGTTCATGACGTGTTCCATGTCTCTCAGCTTCGAAAGTGCTTCAAGACTCCTGACCGCACCGTCAACTTCGAGGACATTGAGCTCCAAGAAGATCTCTCTTATCGTGAGCACCCAGTTGCTATTCTTGAAGAGACAGAACGCAAGACTCGCAACAAGTCAATCAAATTTCTCAAAGTCAAGTGGTCACACCATTCCGACCGTGAAGCTACCTGGGAACGCGAGGATCACCTCCGTTCTGAGTACCCGGCATTCTTTCAGTCCTAGATCTCGGGACGAGATCCTTTCGTAGTGGTGGAGTGTTGTAACACCCCGGATGTAACTTTCCCAATTTGTACTCCAACTCTTGCCGTTTCCGGCGTTAAGTTATATTTATTTCTTGGGTTCGGGTTTTGTCTCCGTGTGTTGTTGTCGTTTTCATGCATCTCATATCATGTCATCATGTGCATTGCATTTGCATACGTGTTCGTCTCATGCATTCGAGCATTTTCCCCGTTGTCCGTTTTGCATTCCGGCGCTTCGTTCTCCTCCGGTGGCCATTTCTAGCTTTCTTTCGTGTGTGGGGATTAAACGTTTCCGGATTGGACCGAGACTTGTCATGCGGCCTTGGTTTACTACCGGTAGACCGCCTGTCAAGTTTCGTGTCATTTGGACTTCGTTTGATACTCCAACGGTTAACCGAGGGACCGAAAAGGCCTCGTGTGTGTTGCAGCCCAACACCCCTCCAACTTGGCCCAAAACCCACCAAACTCTGCTCCATCATCTAGAGCATTCGATCATGATCGCGTGGCCGAAAACCGCACCTCATTTGGACTCTCCTAGCTCCTCCTATGCCTATATATAGGTCCTCCCCAAAAATTCCGGATCAAACCCTAGCCCCTCTCCTCCTCCGACCGCCGGACATAATCTGGATGGCCGGACGTGTCCGCCCGATCCGCCTGGGCCAATCCCGCGAGGCTACGTGGCCCCCTGCGCCCCACATCGCCGCTCCACGCCGCCGGCCCGCGGAGGCCCAGGGGATGCCCTCCGCCGCTCCCGCCCAAGCTGAGGGTCGCCCGCACCCCGCCGCCGTCTCCTTCGCCTCCGGGAGCGCGCCGCCCCCTCCGCCG
>NC_041382.1:340612273-340614594 GCF_002162155.2 Triticum dicoccoides
CGCCGCATCGGCCGGCCGCCGCCGCCACCGCTCCGGCGAGCTCCGCCACCCGCCTCCACGCCCCGGCCTCGTCCCCAACTCCGGCTGGCCCAACGCCAGCGTCCTCTCCGGCAACGTCGAACCTCGTTTTGTGTGCGATCCAGATCTGGATCAGGGTTGCTACAGTAAACCCTAATCCGGGGTAGTTTTTTTCTCTAAGTCCCAGAATTTTTACTTCATATGCTCATGTTCGCGGCTTCGTAACTTTGCATCTGTAGCTCCAATTCATGCATATAGCATATCAAAATGTTCATCCTAGAGAGTACATCATTTCGTTCCATTGCATCATTTTCTTTTGAGCTCATCTTGATGCCCGAAATGCTGTTAGAAGAGGGCTACTTGAGTTAATTGTCAGGTCTGTTACTTCATTTAGCACTTTTGTCATTTTTGCCATGATTATTGTGTGCTTGATATGCTTGTGAGTCCTTCATATGTTTTGTTAAGGGTCTTGTTATCTTTTGAGAGGTGCAATCCATGCATTTTTAGGATGTGTGTGGTGACTTGTGCAAGCTTGCAAAGTGAGGCACCCGGTAAATCTATTTTCAGGGACTTAGTAGTTTTCACTAAGTCTGGGATTATTTAGTTCAAGATGCCATATGTTCATGCTATTTCCTAGTGATCCGTGCCTCTTTTGAGGATGATCAGTAAGGGAGTTTTGTTAATCTTGTAGTGCTCTATCCATCCATGTCTTTGTTTGCAATTATGGAGCACCCTAGCTTGAGTCAATCAAGCTCTACTTTTGCTTCGTTGTGAATATGGGCAGATCGTCAACTTGTTTGCGATTTTGGCGATGTTATTGTAGTTGATTCGTGCATGTTATGCCATTGTTCTTGCCATGTCTAGCTTGTATTTTGTGCCTTCTTAAGGTATGTATGCTTGTCTTGCCATGACTTGCTCTTAAGTGAGTGCATCGAGCTCGTAAACATGCATTCGTGAGTTATGTTTCAGCATGTCCCAGTTTTCACTAAGTATGAAAACTGATTATGTTTTTGCTATGTTCGTGTGCTTGTTAGTATATTTTGTGATCCCTTTTGGCTCAAGGTCACTAAGGGACTTTTGTTAAGCTTGTTGAGTAGCTCCATGCCATGGATTTCTTTGTCATGTTCAGGCCATGTAGCATGTTGTTTTGTTGTTCCGAAGAGGGCTATATGACCTGAAATTCCAGACAAGTGTTGATTTCACTAAGTCTGAGATCTGTTTTACCATTTGCGTTTTTGCTATGCTTGTTTGAACCTATTAATGGATGAATTGGCCGTAGCTCAGTGCTAGACTTCTGTTAAGAATCTTGTGTGCATCCCTGCCATGTATTTTGTTGTCATGTTTGGTGGTTGTAGCATGTTCATCTCATTGCATTTAGATGCCTACTTGCTGTAAATCGCAGACCGGTGTCATATTTGAATCGCTTGCCATTTCCAAACCGTAACCCCGATTCCGGCGTTCTTTATATCGTTTTCAAGCGATTTCATCTCATCTTCCCAGTGGCACACTTGGATTTCCAAGTTGAGGCCAGGTTCATGCATTTCCTGTCATAACTTGCATTTGGCATCCCGCATCGCATCCCGCATAGCATATCATCATTTCATCATATTGCTTGGTCTTGCACGTGGTTGATTGTATCCTTGTTGCTTGTTTGTCTTGTTTGGGTAGAGCCGGGAGACGAGTTCGCTAACGAGGAGCCCGTTGAGTTTGCTCTTGAGGATCCAGTCAACTCTGACAACTGTGCAGGCAAGATGATCATACCCTCGAAATCACTACTATCTTTGCTATGCTAGTTTGCTCACTCTTTTGTTATGCCATTGCTACGATGCCTATCACTTGCTTGAAAGCCTCCCAAATTGCCATGTCAAACCTCTAACCCACCTTTGTCCTAGCAAACCGTTGATTGGCTATGTTACCGCTTTGCTCAGCCCCTCTTATAGCGTTGCTAGTTGCATGTGAAGATTGGAGGCTGTTCCTTGTCTGAACATCTTTTACTTACTTGTTGGGATATCATTATATTATCTTGCTATCTTAATGCATCTATATACTTGGTAAAGGGTGGAAGGCTCGGCCTCTAGCCTAGTGTTTTGTTCCACTCTTGCCGCCCTAGTTTCCGTCATATCGGTGTTATGTTCCCGGATTTTGCGTTCCTTACGCGGTTGGGTTATAATGGGAACCCCTTGATAGTTCGCCTTGATTAAAGCTTTTCCAGCAATGCCCAACCTTGGTTTTACCATTCGCCACCTAGCCTCTTTTTCCCTTGGGTTACCGGAGCCCAAGGGTCATCTTATTTTAACCCCCCC
>NC_041382.1:340614750-340645196 GCF_002162155.2 Triticum dicoccoides
AACTTGAGGGTTGGTTTTACTCGTAGGATGTCTCATCTGAGTGTGCCCTGAGAAAGAGATATGTGCAGCTCCTATCGGGATTTGTCGGCACATTCGGGCGGTGTTGTTGGTCTTGTTTTAACCTGTTGAAGTGTCTTGAGTAACCGAGATACCGAGTCTGATCGGAATGTCTTGGGAGGAGGTCTATTCCTTCGTTGACCGTGAGAGCTTGTCATGGGCTAAGTTGGGACTCCCCTGCAGGGATTGAACTTTCGAAAGCCGTGCCCGCGGTTATGGGCAGATGGGAATTTGTTAATGTCCGGTTGTAGATAACTTGAACCTTAATTTAATTAAAAATGCATCAACCGAGTGTGTTACCATGATGGCCTCTTCTCGGCGGAGTCCGGGAAGTGGACACGGTGTTGGAGTAATGTTTGCGCAGGTTGTTCTCTAGCTTCTCGCTCGTGGTTGATGTAATGTTGTTTATGTACTTGATTGACGTGGGGAGTGTAAGCCAACTATGTTATCTCCCTTTTATTATTCATATTACATGGGATGTTTGTGAAGATTGCCTAACTTGCGACATATGCCTTCAATGCGATTATGTCTCTAAGTCATGCCTCGACACGTGGGAGCTATAGTCGCATCGAGGGTGTGACAATGTGTGATGCCCAAGGTATCATGATATGTATCAAGGCCAGTGTTCTTGAATTCAGTGCCATTGTCACTTCTGATGTGCTTTATCTTGGCTTCAAAATTGTTCATAGCTCGATTGGCGAAGCGTCTGAAGACATCCTGCACTTCAGTCTTGTAAAGGATTATGTGCACCCAAGTATATCTAGAATAATCATCAACAATAACGAAGCCATAGAGGCAAGCAGTAGTAGTTAGAGTTGAGTAATGAGTGGGACCGAAAAGATCCATGTGAAGCAGTTCGAAGGGTTGAGTAGTGGTCATGATTGTATTCGTGGGATGTTTGGCCCTCGTCATCTTCCCTGCTTCACAGGCACCGCATAAGTGGTCTTTCTTGAACTTGACGCCCTCGATGCCTATGACATGCTTCTTCTTCGCAAGGGTGTGGAGGTTCCTCATGCCAGCATGTCCAAGCCTCCGATGCCAGAGCCAGCATTCTGAAGCCTTTGCTAGAAGACATACTGCAAGTTGTGGCCCTGCTGAGAAGTCTACCACGTACAAATCATCTTTTCGATACCCTTCAAACACTAGAGACTTGTCAGATTCCATCAGTACAAGGCAACGATATTTTCCAAACATTACGATCATGTTCAAATCGCAAAGCATTGAGACAGACATTAAGTTGAAGCCAAGGGATTCAACAAGCATGACTTTATCCATGTGTTGATCCCTTGAGATTGCAACTCTACCTAGACCCAATACCTTACTTTTACCAGTGTCAGCAAATGTGATGTGGCTCTTGTCGGATGGACGTAAGGTTGAGTCCATAAGAAGACTTCTTTCGCTAGTCATGTGATTTGTACACCCGCTATCAATAATCCATTCTGAAGACGCTGGTGTCGTACCCTACAGTGCAGTTAGGGGGATAGGCTTTACCAAGAGCATTGTGAAGCAAAAACATTTGACGAACCAGTGGGTTATGAAAGCTTAGATCCAGGTTAGGACTAATAGGGAGAGTAGCAAGCGATTCAGGTACGAAGTACATAGTAAGACCATTTGGGCATTTGATCTTGCGCCCTACAAGATGTTTAAGGTCCCCAGCAATAGCGTCAGACGATTTTGGTTTTCTGCTGGAGACCTTTCCCTGCAAAAAAGAGTTAAGCTTTCTTAGCCACCCACATCAAGGGCGGCTTAGAAGCAATAAGTCTAAGTGCAGCATCTGAGAATTTTGGCTTTGAAGCCTTAGCAAACAGTCTTGCAGGCGGACAATAGTACTCATAAGAATAAGCAGAATAGTTCTTGGTCTTATGAACATGGCGGTTTGATGAACCGCTCTCATATTCATATGCCTGAGTATGGTTTCCCTACAAAACATTTGCGTTAGTGCGACTCAGGTGAGTCCTCTGTCTGTATGAAGCCTTTGGACCGTATGAAGCCTTTGGTCTGAGGTTTGTCTTCTTCACGTGAGGTGTCATGATGACATTCACAGGAAGACTCTCTAGACACCTTTTCGGAACCCAGATCTTCTTCATAGGCGGTCCATTCCTGCAGTTAGTACCAATGTACCTGGCAAACACTTCACCATTCTGATTCTTAAACAGTATATAGTTTGCATCAAAGGATTCATCAATGATAATGGGGTTAGCACAAGTGAAGCCAGATAGATTGGATGGATCTGCTGAAGGTTCCTTTGCAGCAACCCACATGGTTTTGGGGTACTGCTCAGGTTTCCAGTAAGAACCATCTGCATTCATTTTCCTTACGAACCCTACACCCTCTTTCCTAGGGTTTCGGTTCAGAATCTGCTTTTTCAGGACATCACATAGCGTCTGATGCCCTTTAAGACTTTTGTACATCCCTGTTTCAAGCAATGTCTTCAACCTAGCATTCTCATCAGCAATAGCGATGGTATCCTCGGCAGAGGGGTTAGTTACCACATCAATAGTTGAAGATATTGCAACAGCAGTAGCAATAGAGCATTCAGCAACAGAAGTAGCATTATCACGCTCAATGCATTTAAGACATGGTGGTTCAAATCCTTCCTGAGCGGGACTGATCTGTTTGGCACGAAGTGACTCATTTTCTATTTGAAGATCTTCATGAACCGCTCTCAATTTCTCAAGATCTTGCTTCCTTTGAAGATAATCATAGGAAAGCTTTTCATGAGTTGTTGAGAGAGTTTCATGACGACTTTCAAGTTCCTGATACTTAACGTGAAGATTTTTTATGTCTTCAATTAAGGATTCAGATCGAGTCATTTCAGCACCTAACAGATCATCGCTTCTGTCTAACAGTTTTTGAATATGTTCCATAGCTTTCTGTTGTTCAGTTGCAATTTTAGCAAGTGTTTTGTAGCTAGGTTTTGAACCACAATCAGAGTCATCGTCGCTAGATGTTTGATAGTGAGTAGTGCGTGTGTTTACCATGGCACCGCGTGCCATGAAGCAGTAGGTAGAAGCGGAGTAGTCCTTGTCATTTGCATCGGTGTCGATGATGAAGTCATTGTCTTCAGTGTTGAAGATGGACTTGGCAACGTATGTTGTAGCCAGATTTGCGACGCCTGAGTCGGATTCCTCCTCAGACTCCACCTCCGCCTCCTCAGAAGCAGACTCCTCCTCTGAATCCATTTCCTTGCCAACAAACGCACGTGCCTTGCCAGATGAGCTCTTCTTGTGTGATGAAGACTTTGAGGAAGACTTGGAAGAAGACTTTGAGTATTTCTTCTTCTTCTTCTTGTCGTCAGAGTCATATTCCTTGCTCTTCTTCTTCTTTTTGTTCTCATTGTCCCACTGTGGACACTCAGAGATGAAGTGGCCAAGTTTCTTGCACTTGTGACATGTTTTCTTCTTGTAGTCATGAGCAGGAGCTTCATCATTCCTTGAACTTGATCGGGAAGACTTTCTCAAGCCTTTCTTCTTGGTGAATTTTTGGAACTTCTTGACAAGCATAGCAAGTTCCCTTCCAATGTCTTCAGGATCATCAGAACTGCTGTCAGATTCTTCTTCAGATGAGGAGACAGCTTTTGCCTTCAAGGCACGAGTTCGCCCATAGTTTGGACCATAGATATCTCTTTTCTCCGAAAGCTGAAACTCATGTGTGTTGAGCCTCTCAAGTATGTCAGACGGATCGAGTGTCTTGAAATCAGGATGTTCTTGAATCATCAGGGCCAGGATGTCAAACGAACTATCAAGTGATCTCAGCAGCATCTTGACGACTTCATGTTTGGTAATCTCAGTGGCGCCGAGGGCTTGAAGCTCATTTGTGATGTCAGTGAGTCGGTCAAATGTGTGCTAGACATTCTCATTGTCATTTCGCTTGAAGCGGTTGAAGAGGTTGTGAAGGACATTGATTCTCTGATCTCTCTGGGTTGAGATGCCTTCATTGACCTTGGAGAGCCAGTCCCAGACCAGCTTAGATGTCTTCAAAGCACTCACATGGCCATACTGTCCTTTGGTTAGATGACCACAGATGATATTCTTGGCAGTAGAGTCCAGTTGAACGAATTTCTTGACATCAGCAGCAGTGACACCTTCTCTAGCCTTGGGAACGCCGTTCTCGACGACATACCATAGGTCGACGTCAATGGCTTCAAGATGCATGCGCATCTTATTTTTCCAGTAGGGATATTCAGTTCCATCGAAGACGGGGCATGCAGTGGAGACTTCAATTATCCCTGCAGTCGACATAGCTAAAACTCCAGGTGGTTAAACCGAATCACACAGAACAAGGGAGCACATTGCTCTGATACCAATTGAAAGTGCGTTATATCGACTAGAGGGGGGTGAATAGGCGATTTTTATGGAAGTCTTCAGAACATAGAAGTTTTGAAGACAAACGATAAAATTGAACCTATTACCATGCAGCGGAAAGTGGACTACACTAGGCAAACCATAGTCAAGTATTCAATGAAGTGAAAGCACAAAGACTAATAGCAGCTAGGTAGTAAGGATCAGGTAGGAAGATATTGTGAAGCCAAACAGAACATGCAGTCACTCAGTGAAGACAAATGATAGTGCAAACATACAATGACTTCACAAGGAGTAACGGTAAGTAAAGGGAAGTGAAGATGAAACCAGTGACTCGTTGAAGACAATGATTTGTTGGACCAGTTCCAGTTGCTGTGACAACTGTACGTCTGGTTGGAGCGGCTAGGTATTTAAACCTTAGGACACACAGTCCCGGACACCCAGTCCTCACCGTATTCTCCTTGAGCTAAGGTCACATAGACCTCGCCCAATCACTCTGGTAAGTTTTCAAGGTAGACTCCCAAACCTTCACAGACTTCGTTCACCGGCAATCCACAATGTCTCTTGGATGCTCAGAACGCGACGCCTAACCGGCTGGAGGATGCACAGTCCTCAAGTGTAATAAGTCTTCAGATCACACAGACAAGAAGACTTAAGTGATGCCCAATTCTCTCTGGCTCTGGTGGTTAGGGCTTTATCCTCGCAAGGAATTCTCTCTCAAAGGCTTCGAGGTGGGTTGCTCTCAAACGACAAAAGCCGTACTTTCAATCTGAGCAGCCGACCGTTTATGGTTGTAGGGGGTGGGCTATTTATAGACACTTGGCAACCCGACCTAATTTGTCCGAAATGACCGTGGGTCACTAAGGAGCTGACACGTGTTCCAACGGTCAGATTTCAAACTCACACGGCAACTTTACTTGGGCTACAAGCAAAGCTGACTTGTCCGACTCTGGACAAGATTCGCTCTCATAGTCTTCACTCGAAGACATAGGTTTTTGGTTTAGGCATCACTTCAGTCATTCTGACTGGTTCTCTTGGACCCCACTTAACAGTACGGTGGTTCCTATGACTCAACACAAAAGAAAAAGAACTACGAAAGATCTAAGTCTTCAAGCTCCATTGGCTTCATATAGTGTCTTCTCTTGTCATAGTCTTCAATGTGAATATCTTCATATACCACCTTTGACTTCAATGTCTTCATACATTTTTAGGGGTCATCTCTGGTAATAAAACCGAATCAATGAGGGACTTCTACCTGTGTTATCCTGCAATTCTCACAAACACATTAGTCCCTCAACTAGGTTTGTCGTCAATACTCCAAAACCAACTAGGGCTGGCACTAGATGCACTTACACCTGTAGGTGATCGATAGGCTTTCGATTAGTAGTGGCAATACAACTCTATATTTTCTAGCCAGTTCCACTTCCATAATTTATTTATGATGCTAATGGTGACCCCCTTTCAACAACATTACAATCTGCGTAGTGGCTTTGTGTCGTATTAGCAGCACTCCATCCTTCAAGCGAAACTACATGCCACTCATATTTTCAAACCTTACATTTAATTGTCCCGCTAATGTTTCTACATGAGTTTCGAAATGCATGTGTGCCACATATAGAGACACGTTGGAATACTATTTCTCTATGCACTCTCGTTGTCATGGTTTCACAATAAACTTTCAAAGCATATTATGAACCTATCATCTGCCAACTATCCTTACTTCTGGAGCTCCCAACAAGGAGCCTATTTTTTGTGTAGTTGTGCCAGATTATATTATTGCACACACCAAATTACAGCACACAAGGGCTCTCTCATCAAAATCCAGTAATAGCACACAAGGGTTTACAAGGACCCCCTATTATATTAGAATATCCTCTGCATTACAAAGATAATCTCACTACTATTTATGTTCTCATGCTTCTCAGATATTGAACAAAATCACAATGAATATGAGAATGCGCACATCACAAGAGTAACGCGGAATAGTGCAATGACTAACAAACATGGCATCAAGGCATTGAGTTCCATTCTGGATGGAATGAAGCCCACACACTCCACACCTACAGATTCGTGTTCAGAATATGATCCTAATGACTATACTGAGCTCAAGGATTCAAAGGCAGATGGCCTATCATGTTCACCCTACAAGGTGCATGTTCTAATTTGGCAAGGTTTTATTGGTTGCACGTAACTTGCTTAAGTTATCTTGCGTTTCTTCTGCTTCTTTGCACCGCCATGTGCTTAGTTTACTCATCATATATGCGAAGTTTCCATACGCACCCATTATCAATACGCATTCCATTTGTCATCATACCATGTTTTTCCATTCAAATGTTGCTCTTGTGTATCAGACATCCAAAAGTAAGAGAGTGATTGCAGAACCTAAAGGAGTAGTAGCAAAGTCCTTGAAAAAGGTGGTGGTACCGCAGAAATCAGACATCATCCCACTTATATTGGCGATAGAACCAGCGCCACAAAACCTAGGATATCGCAACTATGTCGCTCGCTTCTTTGCTCTTGTTAGTACCTATTGTCTTGCATTGTTGTACTTACATTCATACCTGATTGATTATGTGACATCAGTGTGCATGATAACCTGCATATCCACTGTTCTCTCCTAATTATCGTATCTATATTAATGCTTACATTAATTTAAATAAACCCAATGATTATGAAGAAGTTTAGCTCTACATTGTTCTTGTAAGTATGTGTTGTCCTTTATCACTATACTTATACTGTCAGCTAGTTGTTCATGTACCACTGGTACGCGTCGGTGCTATACAAACGGTTTTTATCCCCTTGTCGGCATTTGGAATCATCACCTAGTGAGTGATGGCGATAGGGGGGTCCTTCCCACATGACCTAGAAACCGTCGGGGATATGCCCTCCTGGCACACACGCTCGGCAAAATGAGGCCGTGTGCGACCGGCGAGTGCTCAAATACGAAAATACATACAATAGAGCTAAAAATACAATTATACAGGAGAAATTGTTTCCAATCACAAGTACATCCCACACAGTCAATTCACGCTAAACAGTTCCGTTCGTATGTACATCCCACACAGTCGCTCCAAGGAAAACATTTCCATTCACAGGTACATCACACACAATTTTCCCTGTTAAATCGTTTGTGATAGTGTTGCCATTGCACATGATATTAACAATTTTATCGTTTGTGTTATTGAATGCATCACACACGGTGCGTAGAAGAACCTGTGTGGCAAAGGATGTCCATCACACACAGTTTTTATGTGGTAAACGTTTGCGTAAGGTGGCCTAATGCAAACAGTTTTCAAGAGAAGGTCGTGTGTGATTGTTCATTGATCCAACACAGTTTATTCCTAGAACTTGTGTGTGTTGCCTGAGGTCATCGCCCACGGTATTTTCTAAATAACCATTTACAATAGCAAAACCCAATTAGCTTCATTGATCCAACACGGTTTATTCCTAGAACTTGTGTGCGTTGCCTGAGGTCATCGCCCACGGTATTTTCTAAATAACCATTTACAATAGCAAAACCCAATTAGCAGGCTAATTGCCCTATTATTATAATCCATTTATTAATCTAATTGACATTCATATTAAGCACATAATATATTTCATTTCCATATTAAGGAAGCATGATTTCATAATTGAAATACATCAGAGTACAACATGATATAGCTTCAGCACTCAGCTACCCCATTACACAACTGCACCAGCACCAAATTTACATGCAACATGTAGAACCTTTCAAAATTAGTATCATAGACGGTATATAGACAGATGCATCTCATCTGGAAAACTGCTAAAGCGGAAGGCGAATATTGAGCCTTAATTCATGTTGAAGGTCTTTGCAACTTTAGACTCGTGCTTGTGGATGATTAACCGTCCGTCCTTCATCCTCTTCAGGAGCACTTCAATATTGAACCGTGGGTGTTGTATGAAAACCTTCCTCGCCTCCTGACCATAGAGGTGGTTTGAGAGGTAATCATCAGTGAACTGCTTTAGAAAGGCCTGAAAACAAGGATGTGCATAAATATCTTCTCTATATTGGAAATGGGGCAAAGGAGTAAAAAAGGCAAGGTATAATAGTTAGTACCGTCTTGTAGTGAACTGATGTCTTCTTCATTGTGCAGACAAAGATCTTGTTGTTTTTTGTCGCTAATTTCTTTATCCTAACAATCTTTCTTAGTTTCTTGACTTGATTGATATTCATGGACAACTCATTTCCCCATATGCAAAAAGGGTCGAATAGTGGGTCAAAACCTCTGACAGCAAGACCTACATGTGCAAGACCAAATTGTTAAAAACCTAAATATTAGAATGGTTCCTGCAATTGCACAATAATGTGCTATTAGACAATGGACCATGCACGTGCTAACCTCGATTGTAAACCTCAGTGCTTCCCATTGTTTCCCTGCAACACATATAAGGTAGTTAGTCATCAGGTTAAGTAAGGGTTCGCATGCTATCAGTAAAATATGTTGATGAAAAATAAGCACATTGCAGATTCATCAGATTAATTGAAGCCACATGGAAAACCCATTTATCCAAACCAAGCATGATTAAGAAGTAGGAAATATAGCACTTGTATATGTTTCTCATGTATTAAGTGCACCCAAATTTGATTTATTCCTCGCATGCACAACAATACAAAATTCTACCAACGATAATTGGACATCGCATTGCAGAATTCAACCAAGCAATTAACGAAACACCACAACAAATGAACCAAACATTAAATGAGCACCACATTGCACAATATAACATACTCCTAATAGAAGATCGAACAGTTAACCAAACCAAGCATGCTTAACAACTTGGAAATATAGCAATTGTATTTGTTTCTCATGTATTTACTACAGCCAAGTTCAATTTATTCCTCACATGGTATACAATAACAGAATGCACCCACAACTATTGAACATCGCATTGCAGAATTGAACCAAACAGTTAACTAAACACCACAACACAAATGAACCAAACGTTAACTGAGCACCACATTGCACAGTGTATAACCAAACCAAGCATGCTTGAAAAATTTGAAATATAGCAATTGTATTCATTTCTCATGTATTTTGTAAAGATAAATTCGATTTATTTCTCACATGGAAGACAATACAAAATTGTAGCCTGAAGAATTGAACATCACATTTGCAGAATTGAACCAAACAGTTAACTAAAGATGACAACTAATTAACAAAACAGTTAATAAGTGAGCACCACACTGCACGATATATAGAACATATACACTAGAGCAACAGATTGCATGGTAAAATTAGATAGCACAATTCACTAGAATTTGTGAAGGAAAGGCAGGAGAAGTACACGCAACGGGTAAACCGACCATGCTTAACCGGCGTAGCTAGCAAATGGCAAGGTGCTCCTCCAAGATCTGGGGGTCGGCACGAATGGCAGCCATCGCGACCTCATCCACGCGTGCGGCCGCGATTTGCTTCTCCGCTGCCAAATGCTCCTTGAGATCATGGCTATACTACGTGCACCATGGCTTAGGGCGGAGCTTATTTGGTGGAGGGGTCGGTGATTTGGGTGGAAGGTGTCGCATCGGCGGTCGGGGCATGTGGGATGTGGAAGGAGGAGAAGGATGGGGGTCGGGTGTGGATTACCTGTCTGGATAAACGAGGCCGAGCAGCGTGAAGGAGGGACGCCAGCGAGGAGGCGGCCCTGCAAGCAAGGAGTGAAGGTTTCAACTTGGAAAGGAAGGCGTAAACAGGGGAAATGTGGCTTTTGGTAAGGGGAGGGGCGGGGAGGTAGATATTTCCGCGGAAGCCGAAAATTTGGAATCGCTTCAGCGAAAAAACTGGCGCGCAAAGTGTCATCAGACACGGTCCCTTATTCAGAACTTTATACGATATGTGAACATCACAAATGATTCAGATAGCTCAACCCATGTGTGATGAGTTTGAATGTCAAAAAAATTGGTTTGAATTTCCCTGGTTACAGTGGTCATCCACGTCATTGCATAATTTGGGTACATAAAGGAGACTACAGCACACCCACACTTCTTAATCGAGCAAGTTCAGCAATTAAACAGAGCTAGCTGACCTAAACATTACTCTAACCAATTAAAGACTGGCGCTCTTAATTAAACAAAACAAAGAGTACTACTACGTCTGGTGCTCATTGATCTCCGCCGCCACCTCCATGTCCAGCTCGCGCCCGATGGTCTCCTGGCAAAGGGGATCCATGGCATCCATCACACCATACTCGGCAAGCATCTCGCCATCCGCGTCCGCCATCTCTTTGGAAAAGGCCGCTACGAGCTGGGCATGGGCGGTCGGGATCTGGGCTTGGACAGGCTCCATCGTCGCAAGGTATGTTGGAGAGGAACGGACGGCTGCTCGAACGCTCTCGGCGATTGCCAACTCTTCGGTCATGGGTTATTGACCATTGTCGGAGAAGGTTTGTTTGATTTGTGCGGTGACCGCCATGAGCTGGGCGTGGGCGCCTCGACATGGTCAAGGGCGGCCTCCATCAGGACTAAGGCCGCCGCTGTGGAACGGACGGCTGTTGTGCCGCTCTCGCCAGTTGCTATCCCCGAGGCAAATGTTTCTGCCGCCACCTGAGAAGCAAACAGCGGCCGTTTAGATTGCCTTGTCCGCCCGGTCGCAGATTGCGGCCGCATTCATGCACATTGTTAGCACGTCCATGGTGGCTGCAGCCACGCTCTCGCCGGAGTGGGCCACCGAAGTTGCCCTCACGACACGGGTCCATGTGCCCATCTTTCACCGGCGACGATTGCACAATGAAATGATATTTGGGGAGCGAGTTAGTGAAGGAAATATACCCTAGAGGCAATAATAGAGTTGTTATTTATATTTCCTTATATCATGATAAATGTTTATTATTCATGCTAGAATTGTATTAACCGGAAACTTGATACATGTGTGAATACAAAGACAAACAAAGTGTCCCTAATATGCCTCTACTTGACTAGCTCGTTAATCAAAGATGGTTAAGTTTCCTGAGCATAGACATGTGTTGTCATTTGATCAACGAAATCACATCATTAGAGAATGATGTGATGGACAAGATCCATCCGTTAGCTTAGTATAATGATCGTTTAGTTTTATTGCTATTGCTTTCTTCATGACTTATACATGTTCCTCTGACTATGAGATTATGCAACTCCCGAATACCGGAGGAACACCTTGTGTGCTATCAAACGTCACAACATAAATGGGTGATTATAAAGATACAAGCAATGTGACTAATTAGTTAGTTGCGGGATTTGTCACTCCGTGTATCGGAGAGGTATCTTTGGGCCCTCTCGGTAATGCACATCACTATAAGCCTTGCAAGCAATGTGATAATGAGTTATTTGCGGGATGATGCATTACAAACGAGTAAAGAGACTTGTCGGTAATGAGATTGAACTAGGTATGATGATACCGACGATCGAATCTCGGGCAAGTGACATACTGATGACATAGGGAATAACATGTGTTGTTATGCGGTTTGACCGATAAAGATCTTCGTAGAATATGTAGGAGCCAATATGAGCATCCAGGTTCTGCTATTGGTTATTGACTAGAGATGTGTCTCAGTCATGTATGCATAGTTCTCGAACCCGTAGGGTCCGCACGCTTAACATTCGATGACGATTTGTATTATGAGTTATGTGTTTTGGTGACCGAAGTTTGTTCGGAGTCCCGAATGAGATCAGGACATGAAGAGGAGTCTTGGAATGGTCGAGAGGTAAAGATTGATATATTGGACAAAGGTATTCGGACACCTGAAAGGTTTTGGGACGTTTCGGATATTTATCGGGGAACTGAGGGGTTACTGTCGGATCATGGGTTCCGGCAAACCCTTGAGGTTCGAACACTGGGGTGCACACGAAGATCGATCTGTCTCTCTCTCTCTCTCACTCGCTCATTCTCGCAATGATCTCTGGGCCTAGCTCGTCGAACCCAAGGAACAAGAGACACGACAGTTTATACTGGTCCAGGCCACCGTGGTGGTGTAATACCCTACTCCAGTGTGGTGTGGTGGATTGCCTCGTGGGGTGAGGATGAACTAGTACAAATGATGAACAGCCTCCTGAGGAGAGGTGTTCTTGAGCTCGGTGAGCTTGTGTGTGTGAGGATGGTCTGAATGATCCTCCCTCCTAAGGTGGTGGCTAGTCTTATTTATAGGGGCCCTGGTCCTCTTCCCAAATGTTTAGGCGGGAAGGGATCCCACAATGGCCAATTTTGAAGGGAGACAACTAGTACAAGTTATCCTGACAAAAGGTGGTCTTCGCCTGCCAAAGGATCTGGTGGTGACGCACGCCGCCGTGGGCTCCATGGTGACCTCTGTCCTGCCGTCCTGCTGGTCTTGGTCTTGTTGAACCGATATGGAAACCTTTGTCTGATGCCTCGGGACTCCTCACCTGCGCTTGCCTCTTTAGCACCAAAGAGGAATCTGGCACCCTGCGCCCGCTGGCACCCGCCTAGCCTTGGTCGTCATGGTTCACGTCATGCGAACCTCACGAGGTGCCCCTTGAATAGATATCTCCGCTCCTCGGGAGCCGGCCTAAGGAGGCTGCCCCGGAGGAGGTCTTGGTGTCCTTCGCCTCGTGAGGGTCTTGAGTGGTTGCTAGTGAAGATGGGGTGTACCAGGCCGCCAGATGAGCCACGCCCTGGGCCGCAGGCAGGCAAGTCTGGGTACCCCTGTTCCCAGGATGCCGACAGTAGCCCCCGGGCCCAAGGCACGCTCGGACTTGGCTTCGAGGCAAAGCCAACGGGCAAATGCGGAGCACCACGGGCCCCAATAGCATGTAGCCTTTATTGACGCATGGCGAGTGATGGGACGTGGGCCCTCCACTTCCCCATGCAGCCTCAATTTCCGCCTGGCTAGGCAACCACTGCCGTCTTCATAGCTCCGCCTCCTTTATAGGCAGCACTCTTCGCAGCTCCCTCATCTTCCGAAAGGCAGCGGATCTCTTCCCTCGGTCCAATCTGACACCAACTCCCCCGCCGCCATGGCACCAAGCCAAAAGAAGAAGAGGAAGAAGGAGTCTCGTACCTCGGCCCCTGCAATGCCGGTCTTCGAGCCCGCCATTGAGCGGTCGATGGTGCTCAACCAAGAGGCGATGGGCAAGGTTCACCCGGCGTTTGCCGCCGATTCCAATGAGTGGGGGTGTCGGTGTCAAAACTGGCGGATCTCGGGTAGGGGGTCCCGAACTGTGCGTCTAAGGCGGATGGTAACAGGAAGCAGGGGACACGATATTTACCCAGGTTCGGGCCCTCTTGATGGAGGTAATACCCTACGTCCTGCTTGATTATTCTTGATGATATGAGTATTACAAGAGTTGATCTACCACGAGATCGTAGAGGCTAAACCCTAGAAGCTAGCCTATGGTATGATTGTATGTTATCCTACGGACTAAACCCTCCGGTTTATATAGACACCGGAGGGGGCTAGGGTTACACAAGGTCGGTTACAAGGGAGGAGATATAGATATCAGTATTGCCTAGCTTGCCTTCCACGCCAAGTAGAGTCCCATCCGGACACGGGACGAAGTCTTCAATCTTGTATCTTCATAGTCCAACAGTCCGGCTAAAGGATATAGTCCGGCTGTCCGGAGACCCCCTAATCCAGGACTCCCTCAGTAGCCCCTGAACCAGGCTTCAATGACGATGAGTCCGGCGTGCAGTATTGTCTTCGGCATTGCAAGGCAGGTTCCTCCCCTGAATACTCCAGGGAAGAGTTTGAACACAAGGATAGTGTCCGGCTCTACAAAACAAGTTCCACATACCACCGTAGAGAGAATAATATTTCCACAAATCTAATCTGCTAACACGTTTTGACAACACGACATCACGCCATGGCCTGGTCATTATTCGAACCATTTTTCTCAACCAGCACCGCACATATCGCCGGGCGGTTTTCTTTGCACGTCTTGTCAAAGCAGAGATCGTGTTCCCTTATTACAGGATTCTCATCAATACGGATGTGGGTAACCCAACCGTGCCATCAATTACAGCGCTTGGGGAATAAGAGATTTTGCCAGGCAAGTGGGGAGGCGCATTGCCTCTTCCGCCCTTATAAAGGGATTAGGATTCACTCTTTTTACCTATGCCTTCTTCCTCCTTGCTTACCCATCCTCGCACACTCGAGCTCCAGCGCCCAAGTTCGTGTCTTTCTTCTCAAACCACTCCAAGCATGTCCGGAGCGGGAGGCAAGTGGATGGTCTCCTCCATCACAGAGGAGAACATCACAAAGTTACGGGAAGCCGGATATCTGGCTGCGGATATCGCGCACCGGCTGCCAGATGCAGGGCAGATCATCCCTACGCCCGAACCCCATGAGAGGGTAGTTTTTCTTACCCACTTCGTCCGCGGACTGGGATTTCCCCTTCACCCGTTCGTCCGCGGGCTCATGTTCTACTACGGGCTGGATTTTCATGATCTGGCCCCCAATTTCATCCTCAACATCTCGGTGTTTGTCGACGCGTGCGAGGCCTTCCTCCGCATCAAGCCCCATTTTGGCATGTGGCTCAAGACCTTCAATGTCAAACCGAAGGTGGTGGTCGGCCAGCAAGCAGAGTGTGGAGGCACCATGGTGGGCAAGATGCCTAACGTCACCTGGCTCGAAGGCTCCTATGTGGAGACATAAAGGGGTGGCAATCAGGGTGGTTCTACATCACCGAGCCGCGCGACACCAACTGGGCGGCGTCCCCCAAATTTCGATCCGGAATCCCCACGCGGCTCACTTCCTGGAAAGAGAAGGGCCTGTCCTAGGGTTCTTCGGTAGAGCTGACCGGACTCCAGACCTGCATCAGGAACATGATGAGCAAGAAAATCAAGCTTGTCAACGTGGACCAGGTCATGCTCTTCCGCCGGATTCTCCCGTGTCAACGACAGGCATTCAATTTGTGGGAGTTCGACCCGACCAAGCACCAGACGATGCGAGAGCTCTATGACACGACGCACAAGGACGTCTGGAGGGTGCTGTTCAAGGGCGCCGAGGTACCTCCTTCCCTCTCCGAGGACTGCGGACTTAGCACAAAGCGCCATGCCAATCCGGTAAGTTTCGATATCTCACAAGGTATTTATTTGCCCAGTTAAATCATGTGCGGGATCTATGCTTCCATGTCATTAACAGGATTGGATAAAGACAGCGGAGGAGCTCGATTGCCCATCCCCCCTACCTGAAGATCCAGCAGATGCTCTCCTAACGGAGATGCTGGCTCCGGCAATTTACGAGGTGCCGGCAAAGAAGGCCAAGAAGAAGGACACAGGGACCCGGAAGGGTCTCCGGTGCAAGGTTGTATCAGACTCATTGTTCGATGACTCCGACACGCACTCCTCCCATGAAAACGAGGAGGAGGAGGAGGAGGAGAGTTCTCCCCCCCCCCCTAGCCGGGGGAGACAAGAAAAGGAAGGCCGACCCAACCAGGGAGGCCAAAGGGTCCAAGAAGGGCAAGACCCTCCCTCTGGACTGCTCCACGACGGCCGCCTACAGCGGCGATGATTGGCTACCCAGGGTCAAGCCCCTGGCGAAGTCATAAGTATCCGGACACCATAGTAACTCATGGTATGTTGTACTGCACTACTTCTTCTCATGTCGAACATGATTGTGTTGTCCGTCCCGAGCTCATCTCGACACAACTGCGTCGAGCGGTTCGTTGGACTCGTCGGATATGAATAGTGGTTCTCTTCCGACCGCCTCCACTCCTTGCCCTGCGGACAACGTCGAGGTGTTGTCTCAATAGGCACCAGGCCAAGGGGAGGCAGTCCTGGGGGCGCCTTGAGGCGACCTTCCGGACCTTGGGCGCAAAGGGAGCCGGACTCCCATGGGCTCCAGGTTCTGCCCCCAGCCGAGCACTGCACCGGAATCTTTGGTGGTTCCGGACTCCGGTGGGCGACCCCTGTTAAGGGGGGCAAGCCGCCCGAGCCGGTGTCCTCTGTCTATCTAGAGGCACCGGACAACTTGCTGGAAGTGCTTCGCGGCGCTTCCATCGATGATGAGCACCGCACTATCATGAGTGCGGTGATGGAGAAAGTTCAGTCCGCCAAGAACGGACTGACCGAAGCTTGCGCCAGCCTCCTAATAGGCTTTGAGGTAAGCAATGAAGATATAGGAAAATATGCCCGCATGGATACTAGCCCCTGATGCTCTGTTCGGTGTTCGGAAAGAAAGGCCAGATCGAGGATCAAATGATAACTCAGGAGTCTAATCAGAAAAATGTCTATGTGTATGTGCAGGCTTCACTGCAGGTCGCTGCCGCACGTACTGCGGAGGTCTCTGCGCTGAAGCAGGACCCAGAGCGGTCCGAGGATGAGCTCGGCCTTACCAAGAGGCAGCTCAAGGAGAGCAAAGGTAAGCAATACCCTTGTCTATATATTTAAAAAGAAATTCGGGTGTAAAGTAATAGGATCATCATGGATTTGCCAGGGGCCATGACCGAAGTGGCAACCCTGAGGAAGGCGTTGTCCGAGGCCGAAGACAAAGCGGCCAAGGAGCGCATTGAATGGGAGAAGCAAGAAGCCCGAGTAGGCGAGGTGCAGCAAGAGCTCGAGGCTCTTGCCAAAAAGCACGAGTCCTTGGAGCTTGACTCTAAGACACGAGAGTCCGAGCTCGCGCAGGCACTTGAAAGCGTCCGGAGCGCCAAGGCCGAAGCACACAAGGCCCTCCAGGAGATTGATGTGGTGAAGAAGATAGCAATGGGTAAGGCATTCTTTATGCAAAGCAAGCACGTGAAGAAGACTTTCCTTTTTCTTACCCGAGTTCGGAGCTCTCCAGGAGCATTTGCAGATCTTCCCCGTGGTGTACTAGATGCCGCGGAGTTTTACCGAGCTGAGGAGGGGAGCTTGACAAAGAAGTTGTTCTGGTCTTAGTATACTGGAACCGAACACCCCGTGCCCTTGAGCGACCAGCTGAAGCAGTTGGTCGAGCTTCACAAGGCGGCCGAACAAGCCATGAGGGGCCTTATAGTCCGGATGTGGTCTGGCGAGCCCCTGTCCGGCAACTACTTCGGTCTGGTAAGGCGGCTCGTCGACGCCTGCCCATGGCTTGAAGTCATAAAGTGGTCCGTCTGCATTGAGGGTGCGAGCAGGGCTTTTGCCCGGGCGAAGGTGCACTGGGCGAAGCTGGACGCCGTGAAGCTGGTGAAGGAGGGGCCGCCGGAGGGCAAGGAGCATCGCTGCCCCGAGATGTACTATGAGAGTGTCCTGAAGGATTCCCGCCTTGTGGCGGATGAGTGTGCTAAGGATGTAATTTTTGAATGAACATGCTCATGTGATCCTGTAATATGAAACGAGTTCATTTGCGCCATGCGACGCTTTTTTAATTTAAAATATTACCTTCTGTGCGACCGTTTATAACATCTGAGAGTTGGCCAATCGTCGGCTTCTGCCCCCATGTAATTAGTACTGGGGTGTTCAGGATAAACCTAAGCACTCTTTACCCCAATTTTGGGTCCTTCAAGGGAGGTGTTCAACGCAACGAACCAGGCAATCGGACTATAATGCTTTATCACTCTCACTTAGCCATAGAAGTCTATAATTATAAATTTTGGGAAAGCCCCTGGTATTCGGAAGGCCGAATTTGGGGCGCTATACACGCCTAAGCCGGACAAGGCCGACTCCTCGCCCGAAGCGGAAAAAGTCTTTAAGGACTTGAGACCTCTCGAACAGCGACCAGTCTCTCGCCTTATCATGACAGTCAGTTTTCGGCTTTCTCTACTGAGGTGCTCGTCCAGAAGAACCGGGACACAATCGCAGTAGTTCTCCCACCGCTACCTTAGCCGATATAGCGGAACGTAAGGTACCAAAGCATGGGAGCCGGGCAAACCCAACATTTGACCAAAGACATGATTCGGAGCTGATGCATATAATGCGATAAGTTCGGGATGTCGCACTGTCGAAAGTGTCCGGACTTCTTGCGTCGTATTATGGGGTAAACGAAAGCCCCTGGCGTACTGACCATACCCAAACATGCAGGTGCGGATTGTCGTAAATGGACATATAAGAGAGAGAGAGAGAGAAAGTTTAAATAATGCAATGATAGACTAATGATATGCATTGTTATTTAAATAATACGTCGAAGCGTACTGGTACAAGTAGTGCAATAAGCAGAAAGTAGGACAATTCGAATGTCCTATCCCAGGGCAAGCTGCGCATAGATAGTGAAAACGGGTATATCAATTATTATTAGAGACCACCTGGGGGTTCCCATGTTAATCTTAGCTTCTTGCCGCCTTGGTTGTTGCTTCCGGAATGTGTCCGGTAATCGTACTGCCGGAAAGGGTTTCCAGAGAGTTATGCCCTGAAAGAGAAAAGGAATGATAAAGGTATACAGCCCCTAGGGCGGTTAGGCCACATTGCGGGACGTGCCCTGATCGTGCCCCCGCCAATGTCCATGGTATTTTCAGTGCGTAGTTATGTACGTGCGGCACGGATTTCATCGCTTGACTGGGACAGGGATGGGGGCCGAATTGCTAGGTGAGCTCTGAACGAGCCAGGCGATCCTGTTGCAGCTTGTTCCAGACTCGCTTGAAGGTGTCCGGGGGCTGTGACGCCGAATTAGTGGTCTGCCTTAAAAGGCTGCTTCGTGCTTCTGCTGCAAGGGCCGCAGTGTGCTCTTCCGTGCAGAGCGAGCGTTCTGTGTTTCCATTTACCGTTATGACCCCCCCTAGGTCCTAGCATCTTGAGCTCGAGGTATGCGTAATGCAGCACTGCATTAAATTTTGCGAATGATGTTCGTCGAGCAGTGCGTGATAGCCACTGTGAAACGGGACGATATCGAAGATTAACTCCTCGCTTCGGAAGTTGTCCGGTGATCCAAAGACCACTTCCAGTGTGATTGAGCCTGTGCAATGGGCCTCTACACCTGGATGACGCCTTTAAAGGTGGTTTTGCTGGGTTTGATCCTCGCGGGATCGATACCCATTTTTCGCATTGTATCCTGATAGAGCAGGTTCAGGCTGCTGCCGCCGTCCATAAGGACTCGAGTGAGGTGAAATCCGTCGATGATGGGGTCTAGGACCAGTGCGGCGGATCCTCCATGACGGATGCTAGTGGGGTGGTCCCTGCGATCAAAGGTGATCAGGCAAGCAGACCATGGGTTGAACTTTGGGCCGACGGGCTCCATCACATAGATGTCCCTTAGTGCACGCTTCCGCTCCCTCTTGGGAATGTGGGTTGTGTATATCATGTTCACCGTCTTCACTTGTGGGGGGAACCCCTTCTGTCCTCCTGTGTTCGGCGGCCGGGGCTCCTCCTCGTCATCACTATGCAGCCCCTTGTCCTTGTTTTTGGCGTTTAACTTGCTGGCCTGCTTAAACACCCAGCATTCTCTGTTGGTGTGATTGGCTGGCTTGTCGGGGGTGCCGTGGATTTGACATGAGCGATCCAGTATGCGATCCAAACTGGACGGAGCCGGAGTACTTCTTTTAAATGGCTTTTTTGCTGACCGGATCTAGAGCCTCTAAATCCGGCATTGACTGTCGTATCTTCTGTGTTATCGCCGTTATTGCGGCGCTTTGGTCTGTTACGACATTGCCTACCGTTGGCATCTTTGGTATCCGAAGTGCCCAGATTCCTCGATGTGTTGTTGCTGCAAGCCAGCCAGCTATCCTCGCCCGGGCAAAAGCGGGTCATGAGTGTTGTGAGGGCTGCCATAGATTTCGGCTTCTCCTAGCCAAGGTGGCGAGCCAACCATTCGTCACGGATGTTATGCTTGAATGCCGCTAGGGCCTCTGCGTCCAGACAGTCGACAATTTGGTTTTTCTTAGTCAGGAACCGTGTCCAGAATTGTCTGGACGATTCCCCTGGCTGCTGGGTTATATGGCTCAAGTCATCAGCATCCGGTGGCCGCACATAAGTGCCCTAGAAGTTGTCCAGAAATGCGTCTTCCAGATCCTCCCAACTGCCTACGGAGTTTGCTGGCAAGTTGTTCAGCTAATGTCGAGCTGGTCCTTTGAGTTTTAGTGGGAGGTACTTGATGGCATGTAGATCATCACCGTGAGCCATGTGGATGTGAAGGAGGAAATCCTCAATCCATACAGTGGGATCTGTTGTGCCATCGTATGATTCGACATTTACGGGTTTGAAACCCTCCAGGAATTCATGATTCATAACTTCATTAGTGAAGCATAGGGGGTGTGCGGTGCCTCTGTGCCGGGCTATATCCCGACGCAGTATGTATGAGTCTTGTCTGCTGTATTCGGCCCGGCCGGATTTACTCTTGGTGTATCCGACGCGACGATCATCGTCCCGTGTTGGCGCGCGTGCCCGTGACCCATATATTGACCTTGTGATTTTTGCCTTACTGTCCAATATGTCTCGCAGGTCCCCTGTGTTGCCCCGGGCCTTAGTATTTTTGATTGAGTGGTGGCGGGGTGCAGGCTGAACTTCAGGCTGAAACGCCTCTTTGGCTCGGCCACGTAGTGGCTGGTCAGCCGCATCGTACACTAGTGAATGAGGTTTCAATGCTTCCTCCTCGAGGTGAGGTAGCAACCTGCGTTTTGGGTAACTCTTGGAGGGGCGCTCGAGTTCGTACTCCTCGGCCGCAAGGACTTCGGTCCATCTGTCTGCTAGCAAGTCTTGATCAGCTTGAAGCTGTTGCTGCTTTTTCTTCAGGCTATTTGTCGTGGCCATAAGCCAGCGCTTGAAGCGCTCTTGCTCGACGGGGTCCTCAGGCATGATAAATTCTTCGTCGTCGAGGCTCGCCTCGTCTTTGGAGAGAGGCATGTAATTGTCCTCCTCCAGTTCTCCATCTGCTGCCCGCTCTGGAGGGCTAGCTTGTTCGTCCTCCGGCTCTACATCGTGCTGGAGGGGATTGTTGTTGTCTTCGGCACTATCCGGAGTGTTATTATCTCCTGTGCCGGTATCACTACTTTTGCTGTGGCGGGACTTAGAGCGGCGTCGCTGACGTTGGCGCTTGGGTTGCTTCTTGGAGGGGTAATCCTCCGTTGTTTCATCGTCATTGCCTTCTTTGGGGGTGTCCACCATGTATATATCATATGTTGAGGTGGCGGTCCAGTGCCCTGTGGGCGGTGGTTCCTGTTCGTCTCCTGCACCGTCGTCCATACTGTCAAAGTCTTCGGAGTCAAAGTCGAGCATGTCGGTTAAGTCGTCGACAGTGGCTACTAAGTGGGTGGTGGGTGGGCAGCGAATTTCTTCGTCGTCCGCATCCCATGCTAGCCGGACATAGTTCGGCCAAGGTTCTCCTGACATGGAGAGAGACCTTAATGTATTTAGCAGATCGCCGAAAGGCGAGTGCTGAAAGATATCCGCGGAGGTGAACTCCATGATCGGCGCCTAGTCGGGTTTGACGGGCACGGATGTAAGCGGCTCGGAGTCCATGGACGGAGATGAATCCAGTGGTTCGGCGACATGGCTCTCGTAAGGGGTAAAGTCAGCATCCGACTCTATCACCGCTGAGAGCGCGACCTCCATGGCGGGGTCTATCCCTCCGCTCTCGGATGGCGTGATTTGCTCCGGATTGACGGTCGGAGTAGTTGCAGATGCGATCTCCTGAATACTGTCCGACGATAGAGTTATGTCATGCTCGTCGTGACTGTGCGGCGCACCTGACACAGGCTTGAATCGGTTGAAGATCAAGTCTCCGCGGATGTCGGTAGTGTAGTTCAAGTTTCCGAATCTGACTTGATGGCCAGGGGCGTAGCTCTCGATCTGCTCCAGATGGCCAAGCGAATTGGCTCGCAGTGTGGAGTCACCGAATACAAGGATCTGTCCGGGGAGGAAAACCTCACCCTGGACCGCATCGCTACCGATGATCGAAGGAGCCATCAAGCCTTATGGTGACGACACAGTGGAACTCTCAATGAAAGCACCAATGTCGGTGTCAAAACCGGTGGATCTTGGGTAGGGGGTCCCGAACTGTGCGTCTAAGGCGGATGGTAACAGGAAGCAGGGGACACGATATTTACCCAGGTTTGGGCCCTCTTAATGGAGGTAATACCCTATGTCCTGCTTGATTGTTCTTGATGATATGAGTATTACAAGAGTTGATCTACCACGAGATCGTAGAGGCTAAACCCTAGAAGCTAGCCTATGGTATGATTGTATGTTGTCCTACGGACTAAACCCTCCTGTTTATATAGACACCGGAGGGGGCTAGGGTTACATAAGGTCGGTTACAAGGGAGGAGATATACATATCCGTATTACCTAGCTTGCCTTCCACGCCAAGTAGAGTCCCATCTGGACTCAGGACGAAGTCTTCAATCTTGTATCTTCATAGTCCAACAGTCCGGCCAAAGGATATAGTCCGGCTGTCCGGAGACCCCCTAATCTAGGACTCCCTCCGGGGGTGACACTGGCTGGCCTGCTTCCCACGCCGAAGTTGACAGGACAGCCACCGAGGTCCCCATCCATCTTCATGCCCTTTGGGCAGGCTTGATTCCCCCTTCTCCAATTTCTTCAATGCGGTGCTCTCGCATTACCAGCTCAATGCGTTGCATCTCGATCCCCAATCCATCATTCTCCTTGCTATCTTTGCCTTCGTCTGCGAAGCCATGGTGGGCATTGCCCCTTTCGTGGCCCTGCTTCGCCACTTCTTCTCGCTGCACCTGATAGATCCTCTCAGCGTGTGTATCCCTTCAAGCCATCGCGGTGACGGCCGGCTCGGGGATCGACTTCGAGCTCTTGCCGGTCGTCGGAGGCTTCAGGAAGAGGTGGGTGTTTGTGGACGTTGGCGTGCACAGCCCCCTGCTGCTCCCACGGATTCTAGCTGCTCCGAGCTCCGGCTAGGGGCACGTGAAGCTCACCGATCGGCGGCTCACCCATGTTTGGCACCGGCTTGCCGGGCTGAAGGACCTCGGAGTGACGGCGCCCATGGTGGTGAAGGATTTAATCCGATGTTGCATCGCTCTGCTTCAGCGCCACGCCCGGCAAATGTGGACCTTCTCCGGCTATGGGGACTGAGGGAGTCCTGGATTAGGGGGTCCTCGGACAGCCGGACTATATGCTTTGGCCGGACTGTTGGACTATGAAGATACAAGATTGAAGACCCCGTCCCGTGTCCGGGTGGGACTCTCCTTTGCGTGGAAGGCAAGCTTGGCAGTTCGGATATGTAGATCTCCTCCCTTGTAACCGACTCTGTGTAACCCTAGCCCCCTCCGGTGTCTATATAATCGGAGGGTTTAGTCCGTAGGACAACAACAATCATAATCATAGGCTAGCCTCTAGGGTTTAGCCTCTATGATCTCATGGTAGATCAACTCTTGTAATACTCATATCATCAAGATCAATCAAGCAGGACGTACGGTATTACCTCCATCGAGAGGGCCCAAACCTGGGTAAACATTGTGTCCCCTACCTCCTGTTACCATCCGCCTTAGACGCACAGTTCGGGACCCCCTACCCGAGATCCGCCGGTTTTAACACCGACATTGGTGCTTTCATTGAGAGTTCCACTGTGTCGTCACCGTAAGGCTTGATGGCTCCTTCGATCATCAGCAACGATGCGGTCCAGGGTGAGGTTTTTCTCCCTGGACAGATCTTCGTATTCGGCGGCTTCGTACTGCGGGCCAACTCGCTTGGCCATCTGGAGCAGATCGAGAGCTACGCCTCTAGCCATCAGGTCAGGTTTGGAAGCTTGAACTGTATTGCTGACATCCGCGGAGACTTGATCTTCGATGGATTCGAGCCCATGTCAGGTTCGCTGCACAGTCACGACGAGCATGACTTAGCTCTGCCGCCGGACGGTGTTCGGGAGATCACACCTGTGGCTACTCCGGCCCTCAATCCGTAGCAGATAGTGTCGTCCCAGGACGGGTGGATGGACCCCGCCACAAAGGCCGCACACTCAGCGGCGATAGAGCCGAATACTGACTCCACCTCCTATGAGACCTGTGTTGCCAGACCCTTGGATTCGTCCCCAGCCACAGGCTCCGTACCGCCTGCGTCCGTGCCTATCGAATCTGATTGGGCACTGATCATGGAGTTTACCTCCGCGGATATTTTTCAGCACTCGCCCTTGGGCGACGTACTAAATTCATTGAGGTCTCTCTCCTTGTCAGGAGACCCTTGGCCGAACTATGTCCGGCTTGAGTGGGAAGTGGACGACGAAGAAATTCATTCCCCACCCACCACCCACTTAATAGCCACTGTCGACGACTTAACCGACATGCTTAATTTCGGCTCCGAAGACATCGACGGTATGGACGACGATGCAGGAGAGGAACAGGAACCACCGCCCACAGGGCGCTGGACAGCCACTTCATCACACGATATATACATGGCGGATACACCCAAAGAAAACAATGACAAGGAATGGAAGGATGCAGCGGAGGATAATTCCCTCGAGAAGCAACCAAAGCAGTGACGTAAGCGCCGCTCCAAATCCCGCCTCGGCAAAAACAGCGATAACAGCACAAGAAAGAATAATACCCCGGTCGAGTCCAAAGCAAGCGACGACCACATGGACCCAGCGACAGAGCAGGATGAACTAGCGGACGGTGAACATAGTACGGAGCCGCTGTCCGATCACGGTGACGCCGAGGGTAAAGCTCATCAACCTGTCTCCGGAGAGGAGAACAGTCCGGACGACGAGGCACACATCATCGCGGAAAGGAACTCGGAGCAAGAGGACCTCCATAGAAGGCTTATTGCCACCGCGAGGAGTCTGAAGAAGCACAAACAAAGGCTTAAGGCCGCGCAAAATACACTCAACAGTAGATGGAACAAAGTGCACGGCACTGAAGAAAAGAACGGGGGCAGTCGCCACACAAAGAGCTATCCAAAGCGCAAGCTGCTGCCCGAATTCGATGACGAGGCCTTAGAGCCTATAAAGCCGAAAAATAAAACGGCTGATCAGCCGGATCGACCACCCCGTGGCCGCGATAGGGCGGCTAACGATGTCGAACATAAGTCAGTGCACAATTTACGTGAGGACTTGCACCAAAAAGCCGGTCTGACCAGATCCATCTACGGATCTAGGAAGCACGCTCCGGCACAGAATCAAAACAGAAAACTACAACCGTCAGAACGCCATGGCACATCCAAATACAGGGGTGCCACACACCCCCTATGCTTCACCAATGAGGTGCTGGATCATGAATTTCCCGAAGGATTCAAACCCGTGAACATAGAGGCATACGACGGAACGACAGACCCTGGGGTCTGGATTGAGGACTTTATCCTTCATATCCACATGGCTCACGGAGATGATCTCCATGCCATCAAATACTTACCCCTCAAGTTGAAAGGACCAGCTCGGCACTAGCTGAAGAGCCTCCCCGAAAACTCAATTGGAAGTTGGGAAGAGCTCGAAGATGCTTTTAGGGCTAATTTTCAAGGGACCTATGTCCGACCTCCGGATGCAGATGATCTAAGTCATATAATTCAACAGCCCAAAAGCTTTAGAACAGATTCCTCACTAAGAAGAATCAAATCGTCGACTGCCCGGATGCCGAAGCCTTAGCGGCTTTCAAACACAGTGTCCGGGACGAATGGCTCGCCAGACACCTCGGCCAGGAAAAACCGAGGACAATGGCAGCCCTCACAAGCCTCATGACCCGCTTTTGCGCGGGCGAAGACAGTTGGCTGGCCCGTAGCGGCACCAGCAAACCAGGCACATCCGAAGTCAGGGATGGCAATGGAAACCACGCCACAATAAAAGCAAGCGTCGAAACAATGAAGACAGCCCAGATAACATGGTAGTAAATGCCAGATTCATGGGGCTCTCGACCCGATCAACGGAAAAAGCCATTTAAAGGCAGCAGAGACGGACCGTCCAGCCTAAACAAGATTCTAGATGGATTATGTCAGATTCATGGCACCTCCGACAAATCGGCAAATCACACCAACAGGGAATGTTGGGTCTTCAAGCAGGCCGGCAAGCTAAACGCCGACCACAAGGGGAGGGAGACACCAAGCGAAGACGAGGATGAGCCTCGCCAGCCGAACACTGGGGGACAGAAAAAATTCCCACCAGAGGTCAAAACAGTGAACATGATTCACGTAACGAAGAGGAGGAGCAAACACGCACTCCGAGACACATGCGCCATAGAGCCCGTCACCCCCAATTTCAACCCCTGGTCGGCCTACCCGGTCACCTTTGATCGTAGGGATCACCCAACTAGTATCCGGCACGGAGGATCGGCTGCATTGGTACTAGACCCAATAATTGACGGATACCATCTCACCTAAGTCCTTATGGACGGTGGCAGTAGTCTTAATCTGATATATCATGACACAATCCGCAAAATGGGGATAGACCGGACAAGAATCATCCAAAGCAATACTACCTTTAAAGGAGTAATACCAGGCCCAGAGGCCCACTGCACGGGGTCTCTAATACTAGAGGTTGTATTCGGTTCTCTCGACAACTTCTGAAGTGAAAAGTTAACCTTCGACATCGCTCTGTTTCGAAGCCGCTATCAAGCACTACTCGAAAGAACGGCCTTCGCTCGTTTCAATGCAATACCACATTACGCTTATCTTAAGCTTAAGATGCCCGGTCCACGTGGCATCATCATAGTTAGCAGAAACACAGAACATTCCTTACGTGCGGAAGAATGTGTGGCGGCTTTGGCAGCCGAACACTGAGCGGCCTCTCCAACCAGAATAAATGATTGGTCGTCAAGACCGCGGACACAGCTAGATGAGTCTGGCGCACCACTAGCTGTAATAGCTCAAATAAACATAAGGCTGGGTCGATAGATATACCCCCATGGGTGGTTCTAGGGGCTTCCCACAAGTACAAAGGACTACAGTTTGACTTGATCTTATTTAAATTGAATTTTAATGGTTTATTAAGAATAACCAATTTTTCGCACGAAAACTTTCACCTGGGCCTTTCTCTCTTATAGATGATCATCGTGCTACACCCTTCCAGGATACGGCACAACGGAGACACAGGCGCAGATGTGCAGCAGGGCCCCGTTCAAAGGTTTCTTTTTAGATTAAGACCCTGTGTAAACCTTTTTTACTGTCTCTTGTTGCTTCACACCCTCAGGATACTCAACGTAACCAAGAGGGATGCTGGAGTTATTGACATTTTCGTCACGTCAGACTAATGCACGTACCTGGAAATTCAGGGCTTATTATCGAGGGCGTTACTCAGCCCAATATGCATTGTAAAGAACGAATACCTTAGGGAGTGTTCGGCGTCGCGAGTTTGGCCTTATATGCATCAGCTCTGAATCATGTCTTTGGTCAATAGTTGGGTTTGTCCGGCTCCCGTGTTTTGCTACCTTATGTTATGCTCTATCGGCTAAGGTGGCACCGGGACAACTATTGCGATTGTGCCCTGGTTCATCTGGATGAGCACCTCAGTAGAGAAAGCCGAAAACTGACTGTCATGATAAAACGCGAGACTGGTCAACCACTCGAGGACTCAGCAGAATCTTCGCGATTCTTCCGCTTTAATGAAGGACCGGTTTCCCGGTCATGTATGTACGCACACCATATTCGGGTAAGCGCAGAAATACCAGGGGTTATATAGTAGCCCCACTGTCAAACTCCTATGGCTAAGTGAAAGTGTTAAAGCAATATAGTCCGATTGCCTTGTTTGTCACGCTATCACCTCCTTAATGGACCAAGACGTTGGATCAAGTGTGAATACGCGCTTTTCCAAACACCCCCGCATTATATGCGTGGGGGCTGAAGCCGACGACTGCAAACTTTCAGGTTATATACATACATAAAACGGCCGCATAGGAGGCATCATAATACTTTCAGGCAAAAGTATAAACATAGCCTTTACATTCCAAATAGCATTGTTTTTACAATTGGGATACACGTCACTCGAACATAATACTCTTTGAGCATTGAGCCTCTATTAAACGAGCGCCTTCTAGGACTTCTCCAAAATAGTGCTCGGTCGAGCCCTGGCCTACGGTCGGACCCTGGTTTGCAATAGCGGTGGCATCCATCTCTGCCCAGTATGTCTTAACACGGCAAGAGCCATCCGCGCACCCTCTATGCACGCCGACCTCTTTACAGCATCGATATGAGGCACAACACCAAGGAATCGTTGCACTAAACTAAAATAACTATTCGGCCTTGGTCCTTCCGGCCAAAGATGATCCACGACAGACCTCATGGCAAGCCCGGACAACCTATGGAGCTCAGCCCACTCGGCCACTTGCTCATTTAACAGCAGCGGACGCGTCGGAGCACTGAACTGCAACTAGAACAACTTTTCCACTTCGTGATCTTTTTGATCTTTGAAAAACGCAGTCGCATCAGCACCACTCATTGCCAAATCTGAATACGCATCTGCAGCACTCCATAATTGACCCAAAGGGGCATACTTCAGATCTCTGAACTTTGTCCGCAACAAAAAGGGCTTCCTAGCCGTGATATCTCCGGCTTGATGGAGCTCCTCCTTCGCCTCTCTGATTTCAGAACGGATTTCCTTGGTTGCTTCCACGACTCTCTTCAGGTCAGCCGCTCTCGCTTGGTTTCCTTCTCAAGAAGCTCATATCGGCTGGCGGCATCTTTCAGCTCATCAGCCATCTTGGCTATTTTATCTTCACTCTTGCGATGAGCAGCCTGTTCGGCTCTTAAGTCTTCTACTACCTTTAGGACGGCCGCATCACTCCTCCTGGCTTGTTCCTTGGCTCGGGAAAGTTCCGCCCGAAGGGTCTCCACGGCAGTAGCTCCATCTGTAGTCACAACATATTATAGATACTAGCATCATGCTCCTCTTAATATTTGTTGACCACCCGAAAATACATACCATGTGCCTCGTCAAGCCGCTTGTTCACAAGTGCAATGTCGGCATCTGCCGCATCAAGTTGCCGGCTCAAACCGGCAAACTCAGCAGTCCAGCCAGCCACCGGACCGTCAGCCGCCTGCACATGAAAGCAGCGTGATTATTACCTGGGACTATGATCCTCTGTTTGCTACATCTGGACAGCAACCAGAGTCTTAGGGGCTACTATCTGTATAGACCACACCTAGTGTGTGCGGTACCGTCAAAACATTTATATATTACTTTGTGTACCTCAAAGCCTCTTAGCAGGCTCGTAAAAGCTTCATGCAACCCACTTGTGGCGGATGAGATCCTCCCAACCACCGTACTCATTAAAGTACGATGCTCCTCTGAAATAGCCGCTCTCTCCAAAAGACTCATCGGTGCGTCCGGTTGCCCACCGGACAGTCCCGGACTCTTTTTGTTGCTCTCCATAGGAGACGAATATTCCGGACTACGGGTGGCCGAAGGGTTACCTTCTGGCCTTGGCGGATCAGGAGAAACCCTTTGTGATGACACCTTAGGGTCGTCCGCCCCAGGAGGCAGGGAGGCAGGGGGAGGCATTTCGCTCTCCATCATCTCCGGAAGAAGATCCCCCGAAGACGAACTCTGCTGAGAAGGGCTACGAGCCGGACTGCAATATATGTCTCAGTTATTGTCCTTGGAGATAAAGCAGGATATATTTACCAAAAGTACTCTTGATTCACTTACAGCTCGGTGGAGGGCTGGCCCCCTTGCGGACACTGTGCGGTAAGGACGCCTCCGGGGTAGTGCCTCCTGGTGAAGGTTTCTTCCCTCGTTTGGAACCTTTCGTTTCCGAGTCGTCAGAGGCAGTCCTTTTCCTTTCTTGGGGAGAGGGGATTCTAGATTCTTCTCTCCAATCATCCTCCTTTGTGGAGACACTAATCCCCCGGTTTGGACGAGTAATGCGTGAGGCCCGCTTTCGGCTTCTTTATCCCTCCCTTTATCTTCCCCTGATGGCAGTTCATAAAGTGCGTGCTCGAGCATCCTGGCTAGTACAGGATCCGGTGAGCCTTCGGGAAGGGGGGCCGAACACCTGATCATCTTCACCTTTCTTATCCAGTCCTGGCCAAGATCGATTTTTTCAAAACGATGTTGTGACAAATAAAAAGACAGCATGTTCGGCCGCAGAATTACTCACCTAGGTATCTAGACGGTTGCAGTTGAGACCCGCATCCTCGGTGGTGTCCGGACACTTTATCCGTGATCCTAAGAACAATCCATACATCTCTTCAAGTGTCATGCCGAAGAACTGCTGAATAGCTCGTGGTCCCTCCGGGTTGAATTCCCACATACGGAGAGATCGACGTTGGCATGGCAGGACCCGACGAACTAGCATGACTTGCATTACCTTGACAAGGCTGACATCTCTCTTGAGGAGATCACGGATGTGACTCTGCAATGT
>NC_041382.1:340645577-340658513 GCF_002162155.2 Triticum dicoccoides
GAAGGCGGGGGGAGCTACCCACTTAGTACTTCGAGGAGCTATGATATAAAACCACTCCCGCTGCCATAAGGTGGACACCTCCGGGAAGGAACCCTTTGGCCATGGGGCATCGACGCCTTTGCTTATTGTGGCACCTCCGCATTCTGCGTGTCGCCCATCGATCATCTTCGGCTTCACATTGAAGGTCTTGAGCCATAAGCCGAAGTGTGGGGTGATGCGGAGGAAGGCCTCACATACGATGATAAACGACGAGATGTGAAGGATGGAATCTGGGACTAGATCATGGAAATTGAGCCCGTAATAGAACATAAGCCCTCTAACAAAGGGATCAAGACTAAAACCTAGCCCTCGGAGGAAGTGGGAAACAAATACGACCCTCTCGTTGGGTTCAGGAGTGGGGATGACCTGCCCTTGAGCAGGCAGCCTGTGCGAGATTTCGGCGGTCAGATACCTGGCTTCTCTTAACTTCTTGATGTCCTCCTTTGTGGCAGAAGAGGCCATCCACCGGCCTTGAAGGTTGGATCCAGACATGGTTGAAGGTCCGAAGCACTTAGCCTGAGCTTTGGGTGTTGGAACTCAAGGTGGGGGAAGGGAAGGATCGAGCACGAGAAGAAAAGGACAGGCCTTGGCCCCTTTATAAAGAGGGCGAATATCACGTGTCCTCCGCGTGCCCGTTTGGAACTTGCCTAAAATCAAGGAGTCATATTAACAAACACGGTTGGGTTACCCACACCCGTATTGATGAGAATCCCGTGATAGGGGGACACGATCTCTGCTTCGACAAGACGTGCCAAGAAAACCGCCTCGCAACACGTGCAATGGCAGGCAGGGAAAAATGGTTCGTAATGATTGAGCCATGGCGTGATGTCATGTTGTGAAAAGTTGTCAGCGGATTTGATTTGTGGAATAATATACTCTCTACGGTGGTATGTGGTATTTGTTTTGCAAAGTCGGACACGATCATTGTGTTCAAAATCTTCTATGGAGTATTCGGAGAAGGAACCCGCCTTGCAATGTCGAAGATAATCTGCGTGCCGAACTCATCGTCATTGAAGCCTGGTTCAAGGGCTACTGAGGGAGTCCTGGATTAGGGGGTCCTCGGACAGCCGGACTATATGCTTTGGCCGGATTGTTGGACTATGAAGATACAAGATTGAAGACCTCGTCCCGTGTCCGGGTGGGACTCTCCTTTGCGTGGAAGGCAAGCTTGGCAGTTCGGATATGTAGATCTCCTCCCTTGTAACCGACTTTGTGTAACCATAGCCCCCTCCGATGTCTATATAAACCGGAGGGTTTAGTCCGTAGGACAACAACAATCATAATCATAGGCTAGCTTCCAGGGTTTAGCCTCTATGATCTCGTGGTAGATCAACTCTTGTAATACTCATATCATCAAGATTAATCAAGCAGGACGAAGGGTATTACCTCCATCGAGAGGGCCCGAACCTGGGTAAACATTGTGTCCCCTACCTCCTGTTACCATCCGCCTTAGACGCATAGTTCGGGACCCCCTACCCGAGATCCGCCGGTTTTGACACCGACAGGGACCACATGAGGCTTCAGGCTCCGGCTCTTCCTCCTGAGGCGCGGCGCACGATGCTCGAGCTCCTGACGGGCGACCCGATGCCAACCAACCTGCCGGAGGAGGGCTGTCTTCTGTACTGCAGTTCGAACAAGGTGGAGTTTGTGAAGCAGATGCCCCTCTTCGACGAATGGGGACCGCGCCCAGGTGGCCTTGAAGGGCCTCGCGAGAGCCCCATCTTCGTGGCCCCCCTACCTGCCGCCAGCGCGACGCCCGCCCCAGGGGCGGGCGTAGGGGGCGGTCGCTGTTGAGCAATGGCGGCGCTGCTGCTGAGGAACCGGCACCACTCGGGGCTCGTGAGGTGCCGTCCTCCGGGACCCTGGAGAGCCGTCTTGAGGAAGCGGTCGGGGGGTCGGCGCAGTCTGATGCTCCTGAGGCTGGAGCTCCCGAGGCCCCGGTGAACCGCCATGAGGCGAGTACCAAGGTCTCCGCGCGGTCCAGCACCCCTGAGGTCGCCTCCTCACGAGTCACACCATCCGCGCGCGGCCTTGGTGAGCGCTCCTAGGGCTTCGGACGGCTCCGACCAAACTTCGAGGTGCTTCGCAAGAGGAAGGGGTCGCCAGGCTACAGTGGTGACGCCTTCCGGCCACTGAAGCAGAGGAAGTACATTGCTATTGATGAGTGAGTACATTATCTTTGTAATTTCTTGAGCGCCGCTTCTCCACCTGACCATAGTTCTTCAGGTCCCCTTCCGCCATGGCGATGGAGTCTTCCGAGAAGCAACCTTCGCCTGCTTCGGGCTCTTTGCTGACTCTGAGTGCCTCCAGTCGACCCGCCACGCGCGACGCGAGGCCTGCTGGGAAGGCGGACGCGCCAGCCTGGCGTCTTGACCCCGCGCTCTTGTCGTCCCTCCTTCACGGCTCGGCCTGGGATGCGGGGAGTGTGCCGAGGGCCCCTCCAATGGTGCTTGCCCGCAGCTGGGCGACCTCAGTCCTGGCCTCACCTCTGAGTGTCGAGGCCCCGCCCCACTAGGCCTGCGCGGAGGTCCGGAGGGCGGCCGGAAGGGCACCGGCCTCCAGCCCCGTGCCGAGGGCAGACGAGCCGCTTCGAACTTCTCCAACACAGCTTGACGCAGAGGACAAACTCAGCCACGTGTTCGATCTTGCACGCGAGCGCAGAGTAGTCCGTCATGAGCTCTTCCGGGAGGCGATGGGTGCACTGAGCCGGATCGGAGAAGAGCTTGTGGGCATTGACGCCCACCTTGAAACCGAAGGCCTTTGGCTGGCGGGCGAATGGCATCAGCTGAAGGTGGCCATCGACCTTGGGCGTCTCCAGCACAAACGCGCCAATGCGAAGGCCGAGGCGTCCCTTGCTACCTCGCGCGAGGCCAGCGCCCGGTCCCTGGAGGAGGCCGGGGAAGCCGACCGTTGCCGCGAGGCCACATAGAAACGCGAAGGGGAGCTCCGGGCTCCGAAGCCCTCCCTGGAGCGGCAGGTCGAGGCGCGCAGGGCCACCTTGGCGTCGATGAAGGGGGCGCCTTCCAATGAGGAGGAGATCTTGAAGCACGAGGAGGCACTGGTGTTGGAGGCCACAGAGCGCAGCCTCAAGCTCGAACGGCTTGATACGAGGGAGCGCCAGGTTTCCCAAGCGGAAGACGCAGCCACCGCGCGTGAAGCCAGGATCCAGGAGGAGGTCGATCGCAGGGTGGCGGAGGCTCGAGCAGATCTTGCCAGCAGATATGACCTGAAGATGAAGCTTGAGGAAGCCGAAGCCAAGGGCAGAACCACCACCCTCAGGTCAAGGTTGGATGAAGCAGAACGGCGCGAGAAGGACGCTGCAACGGCCCTGGTCTCCGTCCAGGCCGAGTTGGCCTCCGCCCGTGCCGATCCAGGAGGAGGTCGATCGCAGGGTAGCGGAGGCTCGAGCAGATCTTGCCAGTAGATACGACCTGAAGCTGAAGCTCGAGGAAGCCGAAGCTAAGGGCAGAACCACCGCCCTCAGGTCAAGGTTGGATGAAGCAGAACGGCGCGAGAAGGACGCTGCAACGGCCTTGGTCTCTGTCCAGGCCGAGTTGGCCTCCGCCCGTGCCGAACTGCTCCCGCTCTAGCGATGGGTTGCTGATGCTGAGTCCCTCGCGCGGCAAAGCAGGGAGGAAGCGCTCCGCTGGCAGATATTACTACGCGAGCATACTCCCATGCTCCGGGCCCTTAGGGTGAGGGCCAACCAAGCGTTGGGTGCCATCTGGGACGAACACGCCCCTCACCCCCATGCAGAGACCTATGCCAGCCATCTTTGCTTCTTCACTGACGTCGTGACCTGCCTAGAAGATCGGGCTGAGAGGGCTCACGAACTCGTGGACGAAAAGAGCCGAGGCCTCCTTGGACGCTCGTTCTCCCGCGTCTTCAGCAATCTTCAGAATGCCGACCCCAACTTCGACTTTGACGCTGCCATCGCCCTAGTGCCCGGGGCTATCCGAGACAACCTGGCGCGCTGGTTGGTGATAACGTGGATGCTCTGGTCAGAGCTTTCACTTCCGATGATGACGCAGTGGTGGTCGTGGCGGATGAAGGCAGTGTGGTTGATGATGGTGAAGACGACGCTGGCGACGACGCCAGCAGCATGTTCGGGAGCGATTCGGAGGATGTTGCGAGCGACATGTCCGGTTGAGCCCGCGCTCCTTGTCTTGAACCTGCGCGCAAAAGCTTGGGCACAGCTTTTCAAGATGTAAGAGCATTTTGGGGAGGAGGAGCCCCTCATGTAATTAGACTATTGTTTTATTTCCTAAGCCAGACTTAAGGCGTGCTTTTGCGAGTTCTCAAGTTCTTCTGTGAGTTTGTTGCATTGACTTACCTCAGTCTAGGCAGGCCTCAGACTGGTCTTGTAGTTGTGGATGTGCATTTCTCCCGAGGGGATTCCTTCGCGGGCTTCTGAGGAGCCTGCTAGTCTGCCTAAGAGGGCCTCTCAAGAGACGAGCGTTAGATCACGGCGAGGTGTGCGCGCATACCACGCCCAGCCCCCGCTCGTGAGGTGCTTGTAAGGGGGGGCAGCAGGCGCTGGCCTCGAAACAAGGCACGGAGCCTGAAAACTAAGAAATCAACACGAACGAGAAAAGATGCCCCCCATGCTTGCCAATGAAAATACAACTTCAAGTTCAAATCCAAAAAGGCGGCAAATCGAGTTACAGAAAAGGGGTTGAAAGCAAATGGCCGCGTCCGGCACCTAGCTAGTCTTCTTGTCTTCTCACCAACGCGGAGCCTAGTGCTTTCACTGGTCGTGAGCATAGTCATTGGGGGACAGTGTCGACGGCCAGCACAGAGGATGGTGCTTCCACTAGGATGTGGGCGGGAGCCCTCGAGGCCCGAGGGCGGCTCTCTGGAGACTCTGGGGCGTGTACAGCCCCACTCATTATTACGTGAGAGTGTCACGGGCAAAGACCTTCATAGGCGTGAGCCTTGCTTCATATCACCAGACGAGGGGCCCGCCTTGCACCACGCTCGACCACCGTTGGTGCGTCCGGAAACCAGGACAATGCCAAGGGGCAAAGGGGACGCTTGCGACGCCCTCGGAGACCACGGGCCCTATGCCGGGGGAGGGCTCGCCTCGCCTCCCCGGCAGAGGACCTACCTCCAGGCGATGCCTTGCCTCGCGCGACATGAGGGAGGGCCTTGCTCCGGACCCCTTCCGTGCAGCCCCTAGCACGCTGCCCCTAGCTGGAGTGGGGCTGCTGCGCTAGGGTCGCCATCCGTCGCTGCGGCCTGGTCCACCTGCGACCCATGGTTATCATAAGCCTGCTCCTGAGATACCAGTGGTACCCTGCGGTTGTTGTCATTGGTGGGGGCGGCGGGGCTCCTAGGTGGCTAATGGAAGGCCTCGACTTCCAGCATCTCTTCTTCCCAGCTCGGCTCATGGAACATGCAGGGGTCATCCTATGGCTTGTACTCTCGATCCACCATGCGGGGCACATAGGCTTCCTGAGCTGCCTATCCGGAACCTCCGTCAAGACGCCATGTGCCCCACGCCACCAAGCCTGGTGCGCCTCCCTAGTGGCTGTAGGGTGGTGCCCCATTGGGGCCGTGAGGAGCAACGCCCGCACCTACGCCACCCGAGGGAGGCAAAGGCGTGGCCGGATGTCCGGCACCGTTGGTCGTGCTCGTGCTGCCGAGCCCTCCCGGTGCACCTGGGAGCACGCGGGTGCGACGAGGCCCGGTGTGCGACCTAGCCACAACTTGAGATGTAAGTAGGGAGCAAAAAGGTGGCGTACCCCTGGTTGCATCATCCAACAGCTCAGCGACGTGTTCCAGCAATGCATCGAGGTCACTCTCCATCAGCCGGCACCGCAGCAGCTCCCGCGCCACCACAAGCGCGGCTCGCATGTTTGCCTGTTCCCGTCGGGTGTGTGGCAACGTCACTGCCGCGTAACTTGAGGATCTTGCGACGGCCCGCGCGCGCCGCTGTGTGAGGGTGGAGGCGTCAGTCCGCGCCGCCCGCGTCCCGCGGCGTTCGGCGGTGTGCGGGCCACCTGGAGTGCGGAGTTGAGGTCTCCTTGGGGCGGACGGTGCCGCCCTGATGAGCCAAGCAGCCCAATGGTCGGCGTTGGTCCTTGGGTCGCCAAACATCGAGACCGCGGGGTGTTGGCGGATCAGCTGACGGAAAAGAGGCTTCGGCGCACCCCTACCTGGCGCGCCAAATGTCGGATCATGGGTTCCGGAAAACCCTTGAGGTTCGAACACTGGGGTGCGCATGAAGATCTCTCTCTCTCTCTCTCTCTCTCTCTCTCTCTCTCTCTCTCTCTCTCTCGCTCGCTCACTCTCGCAATGATCTCTAGGCCTACCTCGCCGAACCCAAGGAACAAGAGACACGAGAGTTTATACTGGTTTGGGCCACCATTGTGGTGTAATACCCTACTCTAGTGTGGTGTGGTGGATTGCCTCGTGGGCTAAGGATGAACTAGTACAAAGGATGAACAGCCTCCTGAGGAGAGGTGTTCTTGAGCTCGATGAGCTTGTGTGTGTGAGGATGGTATGAATGATCCTCCCTGCTAAGGTGGTGGCTAGTCCTATTTATAGGGGCCCTGGTCCTCTTCCCAAATGTTTAGGCGGGAAGGGATCCCACAATGGCCAATTTTGAAGGGAGACAACTAGTACAAGTTATCCTAACAAAAGGTGGTCTTCGCCTGCCAAAGGCTCTGGTGGTGACGCCGTCGTGGGCTCAGCGGTCACCTCCGTCCTGCCATCCTGCTGGTCTTGGTCTTATTGCACCGATATGGAAACCTTTGCCTGATGCCTCAGGACACCTCGCCTACGCTTGCCTCTTTAGCACAAAAGAGGAAACTGGCACCCTGCACCCGCTGGCGCCCGCCTGGCCTTGGTCGTCATGGCTCACGTCACGCGAACCTCGCGAGGTGCCCCTTGCATAGATATCTCTGCTCCTTGGGAGCCGGCCTAAGGAGGCCGCCCTGGAGGAGGTCTTGGTGTCGCTCGCCTCGTGAGGCTTGGCCCGTCGCGAGGGTCTTGAGTGGTTGTTGGTGAAGATGGGCCGAACCAGGCCGCCGGATGAGCCATGCCCTGGGCCGCAGGCAGGCAAGTTTGGGTACCCCCGTTCCTAGGATGCCGACAGTTATCGAAACCCCCTGGGGAAGTTATGGGCCTTAATGGGCCATAAGGGAGTAGGAGAGGGTAGCCCGCAAGGTGCCCCCCCCAAGGGAGTCTGAATTTGACTAGGGGGAGGGGGTGCAGCTCCCTCTTTCCTCTCCCTCTCCATCTCCCTCTCCCTCTCCTTCCCTCTTTCCCCCTCTTGGAATAGGAAAGGGGGTCCAACTAGGATTGGGGATCCTAGTTGGGCTCCCCCATTGGCGCGCGCCATCATGGCCGCCGACCTCCTCCCTCTCCTCCTTTATATATGGTGGCGGGGGCACCCCAAAGACACACCAAGATTTGTCTTAGCCGTGTGCGGTGCCCCCCTCCATAGTTTACCACCTCGGTCATATTGTCATAGTGCTTAGGCGAAGCCCCACGCGGATCACAGCACCAACACCATCATCATGCAGTCGTGCTAACGGAACTCTCCATCGACCCTCTACTGGATCAAGAGCTCGAGGGACGTCATCGTGCTGAATGTGTGCTAAACACGGAGGTGTCGTACGTTCGGTACTTGGATTGGTCGGATCATGAAGACGTTCGACTACATCAACCGCGTTAGCATAACGCTTCCGCTTTCGGTCTATGAGGGTACGTGGACACACTCTCCCCTCTCGTTGATATGCATCTCCTAGATAGATCTTGCATGATCGTAGGAACTTTTTTGAATTACTACGTTCCCCAACAGTGGTATCCGAGCCAGGTCTATGCGTAGATGATATGCACGAGTAGAACACAAAGAGTTATGGGTGATAATAGTCAAACTGCTTACCACCAACGTCTTACTTTGATTCGGCGGGATTGTTGGATGAAGCGGTTCGAACCGACATTACATGACCGCGTTCATGAGACTGGTTCTACCGACGTGCTTTGCACACAGGTGGCTGGCGGGTGTCTGTTTCTCCAACTTTAGTTGAATTGAGTTTGACTACGGTCGGTCTTTGTTGAAGGTTAAAACAGCACACTTGACGAAAAATTGTTGTGGTTTTGATGCGTAGGTAAGAACATTTCTTGCTAGAAGCCCGTAGCAGCCATGTAAAACTTGCAACAACAGAGTAGAGGACGTCTAACTTGTTTTTGCAGGGCATGTTGTGATGTGATATGGTCAAGACTTCATGAGATATAAATTGTTGTATGAGATGACCATGTTTTGTAACAGTTATCGGCAACTAGAAGGAGCCATATGGTTGTCGCTTTATTGTATGAAATGCAATCGCCATGTAATTGCTTTACTTTATCACTAAGCGGTAGCGATAGTCATAGTAGCAATAGTTGGCGAGACGACAACGACGCTATGATGGAGATCAAGGTGTCAAGCCGGTGACAATGCAGATCATGGCGGTGCTTTGGAGATGGAGATCAAAGGCACAAGATGATGATGGCCATATCATGTCACATATTTTGATTGCATGTGATGTTTATCCTTTATGATCTTATTTTGCTTAGTACAATGGTAGCATTATAAGATGATCCCTCACTAAATTTCAAGGAACAAGTGTTCTCCCTGAGTATGCACCATTGCTACAGTTCATCATGCCGAGACACCATGTGATGATTGGGTGTGATAAGATCTACGTTCACATACAACGGGTTCAAGCCAGTTTTGCACGTGCAGAATACTCAGGTTAAACTTGATGAGCCTGGCATATGCAGATATGGCCTCGGAACACTGAGACCAAAAGGTCGAACATGAATCATATAGTAGATATGATCAACATAGTGATGTTCACCATTGAAAACTACTCCATCTCACGTGATGATAGGACATGGTTTAGTTGATATGGATCACGTGATCATTTAGATGACTAGAGGGATGTCTATATAAGTGGGAGTTCATTAGTAATATGATTAACTGAACTTTAATTTATCATGAACTTAGTACCTGATAGTTTTTTTGCATATCTATGTTGTTGTAGATCAATGGCTCGTGCTACCGTTCCCTTGAATTTTAATGCATTCCTAGAGGAAGCTAAGTTGAAAGATGACGGTAGCAACCACACGGACTGGGTCCGTAACTTGAGGATTATCCTCATTGTTGCACGGAATAATTACGTCCTGGAAGCACCGCTAGGTGCAAGACCCGCTGCAGGAGCAACTCTGGATGTTATGAATGCCTGGCAGAGCAAAATTGATGACTACTCGATAGTTCAGTGTGCCATGCTTTACGGCTTAGAATCGGGACTTCAAAGACGTTTTGAACGTCATGGAGCATATGAGATGTTCCAGGAGTTGAAGTTAATATTTCAAGCAAATGCCCGAGTTAAGAGATATGAAGTCTCCAACAAGTTCTACACCTGCAAAATGGAGGAGAATAGTTCTATCAGTGAACACATACTCAGAATGTCTGGGTACCATAACCACTTGACTCAGCTGGGAGTTAATCTTCCTGATGATAGTGTCATTGACAGAGTTCTTCAATCACTGCCAGCAAGCAATAAAGGCTTCATGATGAACTATAATATGCAAGGGATGGAAAAGACAATTCCCAAGATCTTTGCGATGCTAAAGGTTGTGGAGGTAGAAATCAAGAAGGAGCATCAAGTGTTGATGGTGAACAAGACCACTAGTTTCAAGAAAAGGGGCAAAGGGAAGAAGGGGAACTTCAAGAAGAACAGCAAGCCAGTTGTTGCTCAAGGGAAGAAGCCCAAGTCTGGACCTAAGCCTGAAACTAAGTGCTTCTACTGCAAAGGGACTGGTCACTGGAAGCGGAAATGCCCCAAGTATTTGGCGGATAAGAAAGATGGCAAAGTGAAAGGTATATTTGATATACATGTTATTGATGTGTACCTTACTAATGCTCGTAGTAGCGCCTGGGTATTTGATATTGGTTCTGTTGCTCATATTTGCAACTCAAAACAAGGGCTACGGATTAAACGAAGATTGGCTAAGGACGAGGTGACGATGTGTGTGGGAAATGGTTTCAAAGTCGATGTGATCGCCGTCGGCACGCTACCTCTACATCTACCATCGGGATTAGTTTTAGACCTAAATAATTGTTATTTGGTGCCAGCGTTGAGCATGAACATTATATCTGGATCTTGTTTGATGCGAGACAGTTATTCATTTAAATCAAAGAATAATGGTTGTTCTATTTATATCACTTTTATGGTCATGCACCCTTGATGAGTGGTCTATTTTTGTTGAATCTCGATTGTAGTGATACACATATTCATAATATTGAAGCCAAAAGATGCAAAGTTAATAATGATAGTGCAACTTATTTTTGGCACTGCCGTTTAGGTCATATTGGTGTAAAGCTCATGAAGAAACTCCATGCTAATGGGCTTTGGAATCACTTGATGCTTGCGAACCATGCCTCATGGGCAAAATGACTAAGACTCCATTCTCAGGAACAATGGAGCGAGCAATAGACTTATTGGAAATAATACATACTAATGTATGCGGTCCGATGAGTGTTGAAGCTCGCGGCGGGTATCGTTATTTTCTGACCTTCACAGATGATTTGAGCAGATATGGGTATATCTACTTAATGAAACATAAGTCTGAAACATTTGAAAAGTTCAAAGAATTTCAGAGTGAAGTGGAAAATCATCGTAACAAGAAAATAAAGTTTCTACGATCTGATCGTGGAGGTGAATATTTGAGTTATGAGTTTGGTCTTCATTTGAAGCAATGTGGAATAGTTTCACAACTCACGCCACTTGGAACACCACAGTGTAATGGTGTGTCCGAACGTCGTAACCGTACTTTATTAGATATGGTGCGATCTATGATGTCTCTTACTGATTTACCGCTATCGTTTTGGGGTTATGCTTTAGAGACAGCTGCATTCACATTAAATAGGGCACCATCTAAATCCGTTGAGATGACACCATATGAACTGTGGTTTGGGAAGAAACCTAAGTTGTAGTTTCTTAAAGTTTGGGGTTGCGATGCTTATGTGAAAAAGCTTCAACCTGACAAGCTCGAACCCAAATCGAAGAAATGTGTCTTCATAGGATACCCAAAGGAGACTGTTGGGTACACCTTCTATCACAGATTCGAAGGCAAGATATTCGTTGCTAAAATGGGTCCTTTCTAGAGAAGCAGTTTCTCTCGAAAGAGGTGAGTGGGAGGAAAGTAGAACTTGATGAGGTAATTGTACCTTCTCCCGAATTGGAAAGTAGTTCATCACAGAAATCGGTTCTAGTGATTCCTACACCAATCAGTGAGGAAGCTAATGATGATGATCATGAAACTTCAGATCAAGTTACTATCGAACCTCGTAGGTCAACCAGAGTATGATCCGCACCAGAGTGGTACGGTAATCCTGTTCTGGAGATCATGTTACTTGACCATGACGAACCTACAAACTATGAGGAAGCGATGATGAGCCCAGATTCTGCGAAATGGCTTGAGGCCATGAAATATGAGATGGGATCCATGTATGAGAACAAAGTGTGGACTTTGGTTGACTTGCCCGATGACCGACAAGACATAGAGAATAAGTGGATCTTCAAGAAGAAGACTGACGTTGACAGTAATATTACTGTCTACAAAGCTCGACTTGTTGCGAAAGGTTTTCGACAAGTTCAAGGAGTTGACTATGATGAGACCTTCTCACCCGTAGCGATGCTTAAGTCTGTCCGGATCATGTTAGCAATTGCCGCATTTTATGATTATGAAATTTGGCAAATGGATGTCAAAACTGCATTCCTTAATGGATATCTTAAAGAAGAGATGTATATGATGCAACCAGAAGGTTTTGTCGATCCTGAAGGTGCTAACCAAATGTGCAAGCTCCAGTGATACATTCATGTGAACGAAATATGCCCTAGAGGCAATAATAAAGTTGTTATTTATATTTCCTTATAACATGATAAATGTTTATTATTCATGCTAGAATTGTATTAACCAGAAACTTAGTACATGTGTGAATACATAGACAAACAAAGTGCCCCTAGTATGCCTCTACTTAACTAGCTCGTTAATCAAAGATGGTTAAGTTTCCTGACCATAGACATGTGTTGTCATTTGATGAACAGGATCACATCATTAGAGAATGATGTGATGGACAAGATCCATCTGTTAGCTTAGCATAATGATCGTTTAGTTTTATTGCTATTGCTTTCTTCATGACTTATACATATTCCTTTGACTATGAGGTTATGTAACTCCCGAATACCGGAGGAACACTTTGTGTGCTATCAAACGTCACAACGTAACTGGGTGATTATAAGGATGCTCTACAAATGTCTCTAAAGGTGTTTGTTGAGTTGGCATAGATCGAGATCAGGATTTGTCACTCCATGTATCGGAGAGGTGTCTCTGGGCCGTCTTAGTAATGCACATCACTATAAGCCTTGTAAGCAATGTAACTAATGAGTTAGTTATGGGATGATGCATTACAGAACGAGTAAAGAGACTTGCCGATAACGAGATTGAACTAGGTATGATGATACCAACGATCGAATCTCGGGCAAGTAACATACCGATGACAAAGGCAATAACGTATGTTGTTATGCGGTTTGACCGATAAAGATCTTCGTAGAAGATGTAGGAGCCAATATGAGCATACAGGTTCCGCTATTGGTTATTGACCGGAGATGTGTCTCGGTCATGTCTACATAGTTCTCGAACCCATAGGGTCCACACGCTTAATGTTCAATGACGATTTGTCTTATGAGTTATGTGTTTTGGTGATCGACATTTGTTCGGTGTCCCGGATGAGATCATGGACATAATGAGGAGTCTCGAAATGGTCGAGAGGTAAGGATTGATATATTGGAAGGTTATATACGGACACCGGAATGGTTTGGAAAAAGATCGGGGATTTTT
>NC_041382.1:340658784-340752393 GCF_002162155.2 Triticum dicoccoides
CCTCCCCCTCCTTTATTTACGTGGGCATAGGGCACCCCAAAGGCACAACATCAATTGTCTTATCCGTGTGCGGTGCCCCCCTCCACAGTTTACCACCTCGGTCATATTGTCGTAGTGCTTAGGCGAAGCCCTGCGCGGATCACATCATCAACACCATCACCACACCGTCGTGCTGACGAAACTCTCCCTCAACCCTCTACTGGATCAAGAGCTCGAGGGACGTCATCGTGCTGAACATGTGCTGAACACGGAGGTGTCGTACGTTCGGTACTTGGATCGGTTGGATCGTCAAGACATTCGACTACATCAACCGCGTTACTAAACGCTTCCGCTTTCGGTCTACGAGGGTACATGGACACACTCTCGTTGCTATGCATCTCCTAGATAGATCTTGCGTGATCATAGGTATTTTTTCGAATTACTATGTTCCCCAACATTATGGACTAGTGCAAGCCTCTCGGAGTTGGAATATACGCTTTGATAGTGTGATCAAAGCATATGGTTTTATACAGACTTTTGGAGAAGCTTGTATTTACAAGAAAGTGAGTGGGAGCTTTGTAGCATTTCTAATATTATATGTGGATGACATATTGTTGATTGCAAATAATACAGAATTTCTAGATAGCAAAAAAGGATACTTGAATAAGAAATTTTCAATGAAAGACCTCGGTGAAGCTGCTTATATATTAGGCATCAAGATCTATAGAGATAGATCAAGACGCTTAATTGGACTTTCACAAAGCACATACCTTGATAAAGTTTTGAAGAAGTTCAAAATGGATCAATGAAAGAAAGGGTTCTTGCCTTTGTTACAAGGTGTGAAGTTGAGTCAGATTCAATGCCCGACCAGTGCAGAAGATAGAGAGAAAATGAAAGTCATTCCCTATGCCTCAGCCATAGGTTATATCATGTATGCAATGTTGTGTACCAGACCTGATGTGTGCCTTGCTATAAGTTTAGCAGGGAGGTACCAAAGTAATCCAGGAGTGCATCACTGGACAGCAGTCAAGAACATCCTGAAATGCCTGAAAAGGACTAAGGATATGTTTCTCGTTTATGGAGGTGACAAAGATCTTGTCGTAAATGGTTACGTCGATGCAAGCTTTGACACTAATCTGGATGACTCTAAGTCACAAACCAGATACAAATTTATATTGAATGGTGGAGCTGTCAGTTGGTGCAGTTCCAAGCAAAGCGTCGTGGCAGGATCTACGTGTGAAGCGGAGTACATAGCTGCTTTGGAAGCAGCAAATGAAGGAGTCTGGATGAAGGAGTTCAGATCTAGGTGTAATACCTAGTGCATCGGGTCCAATGAAAATCTTTGGTGACAATACTGGAGTGATTGCCTTAGCGAAGGAATCCAGATTTCACAAGAGAACCAAACACATCAAAAGACATTTCAATTCCATCTGCGATCAAGTCAAGGAGGGAGACATAGAGGTTTGCAAGATACATATAGATCTGAATGTTACAGACCCGTTGACTAAGCCTCTCTCATGAGCAAAACATGATCAGGACCAAGACTCCATGGGTGTTAAAATCATTACTATGTAATCTAGATTATTGACTCTAGTGCAAGTGGGAGACTGAAGGAAATATGCCCTAGAGGCAATAATAAAGTTGTTATTTATATTTCCTTATATCATGATAAATGTTTATTGTTCATGCTAGAATTGTATTAACCGGAAACATTGTACATGTGTGAATACATAGACAAACACAGTGTCCCTAGTATGCCTCTACTTGACTAGCTCGTTAATCAAAGATGGTTAAGTTTCCTGACCATAGACATGTGTTGTCATTTTATCAACGAGATCACATCATTAGAGGATGATGTGATGGACAAGACCCATCCGTTAGCTTAGCATAATGATCGTTTAGTTTTATTGCTATTGCTTTCTTCATGACTTATACATGTTCCTCTGACTATGAGATTATGCAACTCCCGAATACTGGAGGAACACCTTGTGTGCTATCAAACGTCACAACGTAACTGGGTGATTATAAAGATGTTCTACAGGTGTCTCCAAAGGTGTTTGTTGAGTTGGCATAAATCAAGATTAGGATTTGTCACTCCGTGTATCGGAGAGGTATCTCTAGGCCCTCTCGGTAATGCACATCACTATAAGCCTTGCAAGCAATGCGACTAATGAGTTAGTTGCGGGATGATGCATTACGAAACGAGTAAAGAGACTTGCCGGTAATGAGATTGAACTAGGTATGATGATACTGACGATCGAATCTCGGGCAAGTAACATACCGATGACAAAGGGAATAACGTATGTTATGCGGTTTGACCAATAAAGATAGTCGTAGAATATGTAGGAGCCAATATGAGCATCCAGGTTCCTCTATTGGTTATGGACCAGAGATGTGTTCCGGTCACGTCTACATAGTTCTCGAACCCATACGGCCCGCACGCTTAACGTTCGATGACGATTTGTATTATGAGTTATGTGTTTTGGTGACCGAAGTTTGTTTCGGAGTCTTGTATGAGATAACAGACATGACGAGGAGTCTCGAAATGGTCAAGAGGTAGAGATTGATATATTGGATGAAGGTATTCGGACACCGGAAAGGCTTCGGGACGTTTCGGATATTTATCGGGGAACCCAGGGGTTACCGGAACCCCCGGGGAAGTTATGGGCCTTAATGGGCCATAAGGGAGTAGGAGAGGGCAGCCCGTAGGGTGCCCCCCGAAGGGAGTTTGAATTGGACTAGGGGAGGGGGTGCGGTCCCCTCTTTCCTCTCCCTCTCCCTCTCCTTCCCTCTTTCCTCCTCTTGGAATAGGAAAGGGAGTCCAACTAGGTTGGGAATCCTAGTTGGGCTCTCCCTTGGCGCGCCCCCTCATGGACGCCGGCCTCCTCCCTCTCCTCCTTTATATACGGGGGCGGGGGGCACCCCAAAGACACACCAAGATTTATCTTAGCCGTGTGCGGTTCCCCCTCCATAGTTTACCACCTCGGTCATATTGTCGTAGTGCTTAGGCGAAGCCCTGCGCGGATCACATCACCAACACCGTCACCATGCCGTCGTGCTGACGGAACTCTCCCTCAACCCTCTACTGTATCAAGAGCTCGAGGGACGTCATCGTGCTGAATGTGTGCTAAACACGAAGGTGCCGTATGTTCGGTACTTAGATCGGTTGGATCGTGAAGACGTTCGACTACATCAACCGTGTTAACATAATGCTCCCGCTTTCGGTCTACGAGGGTACGTGAACACACTCTCCCCTCTCGTTGCTATGCATCTCCTGGATAGATCTTGCGTGATCGTAGGAAATTTTTCAAAATACTACGTTCCCCAACAGCTAGTGTGGTTGAGACGCCGGCTGTGGACTGTAGCCGATGCACCTTCTCGCGTAAGCCATAGGTGTACTATACACCGACGGTGCTCCAGGATATTTTGTGCTGCATCTCACATGGTTGGTGATAATAAACTGTGTGGTATCTACTTGATTTTTCATCTTGAGTTGAATACATAATAGGGTCAAAGCGGCAATGGACGGTGTTTGAATTGCTAGACCTTTTATCAGCAGTGAACATGCAAATATGTGTGTCGTAAAAGAATTGGAATTATTTAGGGTTCATTTGAACATTTTACACACTAAATTCTAGTAAATCCAAAGCTTGTCTGAAATTCATGAAACTTGGCATGTTGTCATGGAGCGGCATCAACATGCCATGGTAAATTTTTTGTCCCATTTGGGGCAGGTTTGGGTATATGCTTTTCACAAACCAGAGCTTCTCGCAACAAGCCTGATGGTTTCGGTAGGGAACGTTTCACCTTTCTGGACGAAACGATATCGATTGCCCCTTCTCGATTTCAATTTTTTTCCTAGTATCAACATAGAACCACAGGAGTGTTGTGTCTCTTTTTGGGATTTTTCGGGGTTCATTTGGACATTTTTATGCATTAATTGAGTTTTCAATTCATTTATGTGCATAATTAAAATTTGAACTACATGCACATGCTCTAATGCATATAAATTAGTTGAAAATTCAAATTTGTGTCCTTGGTTGCATGCTTAGGTCCCATGCAAGAAATGGGAATGGATGTCAAACACCCTGCCACCGTCACTCGGCCGCAAACATTGAGATACCTTGTTTTTAAATTCTAGTAAATCCAAAACTCGTCTGAAATTCATGAAACTTGGCATGTTTTCATGGAGCGGCATCAACATGCCATGGTTAATTTTTTGTCCCATTTGGGGCAGGTTTCGCGATATGCTTCTCACAAACCAGAGCTTCTCACAAGAAGCCTGATGGTTTCGGTAGGGAACGTTTCACCTTTCTCGACGAAACGATATCCATTGCCTCTTCTCGATTTCAATTTTTTCCTAGTGTCAACATACAACAACAGGAGTGTTGTGTCACTTTTTGGGACTTTTCGGGGTTCTTTTGGACATTTTTATGCATTAATTGAGTTTCAATGCATTTATGTGCATAATTCAAATTTGGACTACATGCACATGCTCTAATGCATATAAATTAGTTGAAAATTCAAATATATGTCCTTGGTTGCATGCTTAGGTCCCATGCAAGAAATGGGAATGAATGTGAGCCACCCTGCCACCGTCACTCGGCTGCAAACATTGAGATACCTTGTTTTTAAATTCTAGTGAATCCAAAACCTGTCTGAAATTCATGAAACTTGGCATGCTATCTTGTAGTGGCATCAACATGGCGTGGTAAAATTTTTGTCCCATTTGGGGCAGGTTTGGGTATATGCTTCTCACAAACTAGAGCTTCACACAACAAGCATGATCATTTCGGTAGGGAACATTTCACCTTTGGGGACGAAACGATATCCATTGCCTCTTATTGCTTCCAAAAAAAATTTATCGTGTCAACGTAAAACAACAGGAGTGTTGTGTCAATTTTTTTTTATTTTTCGGGGTTCGTTTGGACATTTTTACGCGTTAACCGAGTTTTCAATGCATTCATGTGCATAATTCAAATTTGAACTACATGCACATGCTCTAATGCATATAAATTGGTTGGGAATTCAAATCTATGTCCTCGGTTGCATGCTTAGGTCCCATGCAAGAAATGGAAATGAATGTCAAACGCCCTGCCACCGTCACTCGGCCGCAAACATTGAGATACCTTGTTTTTAAATTATAGTAAATCCAAAAGTCGTCTGAAATTCATGAAACTCAGCATGCTATCATGGAGCGGCATCAAAATGTCATGGTAAAATTTTTGTCCCATTTGGGGCAGGTTTCGCGATATGCTTCTCACAAACCAGAGCTTCTCACAAGAAGCCTGATGGTTTCGGTAGGGAACATTTCACCTTTCTGGACGAAACGATATACATTACCTCTTCTCGATTTCAATTTTTTTCCTAGTGTCAACATAGAACAACAGGAGTGTTGTGTCAATTTTTGGGATTTTTGGGGTTCGTTTGGACATTTTTATGCATTAATTGAGTTTTCAATGCATTTATGTGCATAATTCAAATTAGAACTACATGCACATGCTCGAATGCATATAAATTGGTTGAAAATTCAAACATGTGTCCTTGGTTGCATGCTTAGGTCCCATGCAAGAAATGGGAATGGATGTCAAACACCCTGCCACCGTCACTCGGTCGCAAACATTGAGATACCTTGTTTTTAAATTCTAGTAAATCTAAAACTCGTCTGAAATTCATGAAACTTGGCATGCTATCATGGAGCAGCATCAACATGCCGTGGTAAAATTTTTGTCCTTTTTGGGGCAGGTTTGGGTATATGCTTCTCACAAACCAGAGCTTCTCACAACAAGCTTGATTGTTTCGGTAGGGAACGTCCCACCTTTGGGGACGAAACGATATTCATTGCCTCTTATTGCTTTCAAAAAAGTTCTCGTGTCAACATAAAACAACAGGAGTGTTGTGTCAATTTTTGTGATTTTTTGGCATTTGTTTGGACATTTTTATGCATTAACTGAGTTTTCAATGCATTTATGTGCATAATTCAAATTTGAACTACATGCACATGCTCCAGTGCATATAAATTGGTTGAAAAATCAAATCTTTGTCCTTTGGTGCATGCTTAGATCCAATGCAAGAAATGGGAATGAATTTCAAACATCGGGGAATCGTTGATTGCCGGCAAAACGTTGAGATACTTTGTTTCTAAATTCTAATAAATCCAAAACTCATCTGAAATTCATGAAACTTGGCATGCTATCATGGAATGGCACCCGACATGATGTGGTGTTTTTCGTGTCCATTTGAGAGAAGGCGCACTCGAATAACAGCCAACAAAGGCATTTTGAAAAAATAGTTGCCACTTTAATATCTCAAACGTTTGTATAATTCAAACCGTGTGTGTTCTGTTAACCATTCATGTGACGCCATGTGTCTTGGTTTTAATAGCTATAGGAGGTGTCGTGCGGACAGTTGCTTGACCTTGACTGAACGGGAGGCGTGCGAGCGCAGTCCAGTGTGCAGGCTGACCGAGAGGCCTGCAAGCTGTCCTCCAATGCGTAGGCTCATCGGGAAGCGTGCGAGCTGTACGCTGCGCAGGATCATTGGGAAGTGAGCCCTTTGACTTCCATGGTCACCCGCCTTCCTCTCCATTAATGGCGCCCGAGCCGCTGCTTAATATGGGCGGCCTTACTGTTCGCCTCCCATTCCCCTCCCTCCCGCAGACCTCACCAATGCCATGGCGCAGAAGGATGATCTGCCACTAGTCTTCAAGTTTGGTGAAGTCGACTCCAAGCCGGAGGAGATAGAAAATAAGGAGGAATGGGGCCTCATGGACATGACCCAGAATGAGTTGGCCGTGGCGGTTGCTGGCCCCGCTCCCATCCCCACGCCCGTGCCAACGACCATCCCCGTAGCATTGACGGGCTAGTTGTCGAGCACTATCGCAGAGCTGGAAGCCATGGGCGTCAGCAAGGTCTCCGTGGGTTTAAGTCTATGACGAATATGTGACTCCGAGTGCTCCTCACCCATGCGGTTCGAATCTGACTTGATCAAACTTTGTGATGTAGCATGAATAGAGTTTGAGATGAGAAAAGCATAGATAGCTAGAGGAGGTTCTTAGGCATTCTTGTACATCCATTTGGCAAAATAAGAAGAGCCAAACAATCAAAGCAACAAATGGATGTCCTCGAATGGGAAAAATATGCAATCAACATGCTCACACAATAAAATGACAAATGAAATATGTGGCAAAGCATGCACAAATACTCTAGCATCTATCAAGCAATTGGTGATGACTAGGTCATTTATATATGAATATATTGACTTAGGAGTCAAATGAGAACATTTGATCATAGGTCACACTCATTGTTTAAGCGCAAGTGGGGTTACCACTTTTACATAAAGCATTGTTATGCTCACACCTTTAGAGTTGCTTTAGCTCAATTCTTAGAGTAAAGCTCCCCCTAGATGTGATATCCCCCCTAAGAGGGATGAACTAACCTTGGGTTTTGTCGATGATGACTTCATGTAGATGTTGAAGATGTGGATGCTCAATGTTGATGTTGATCGTTTGGAGCAATCCATTGGAGTGAGTTGCACTTTCAATACCTACACGTGTTAGTCCCACAAGGAACAAACAAGGATATCCATAGACATAGAGTGAAATACACACAAGATGATGTCCATGAAAGCATTAGGTTACCTTGTCCCTTGTCTTACCAACAAGAGGGTTTGTGACTCCTTGAACTAGTGCAAGATGTGGAAGTTGTTTGCACTTGTTCTCGCCAAAATGATATGAGTGAAGTATGTTGGTGGAGTCACCCTCAAGAACTCTCTAGTTCTTCTTCTTCGGGATCCACATCAACTTGTTGGCAATCCTTGGAGTTGTAGTCGTACTTGATGAAGTAGAACTTGATGTAGTCTTTGGAACCCACTTAACCAAGGCTTTGGGAGCTTATTCAAATGCATCAATCTCCTCTTGAAGCTTGTCCTTGCCTTTTTTCTTGTGGTCTTGTGGTGGAAGATCATCTTGAGCTTGTGTTCCCTTGAAAGAAGTAGGATCATACTTCTCTTGTTGAGGAACAAACTTCATCTTGGGGTATTTATATTCTTCCCACTCAACTCCATTGGCATTGAACTTTCGTTCAAAACCAACACATTGATTCTTCCGATGCCTTCCTTGCTTGGGTACAATTTCCTCAAATTGTTTACTTCCGGCAAGGCACCTTTCTCTATAATTCCCTTCAATAAGCTATTTTCTTGCTCAAGTGTAACTTGGCTAAGAGAATCATTAGTAGAATCAAGAGAACTACTAGAAGTAACAACATTGGATTAACATGATTATTGTTACTACTAGAAGAAGAATCTTTCTTACTCTTGTTGCGATATTTTACTTGAGGCATGTAAGTAGACAAGAGGAAATGCTTGGTGATGTAAGAAGAACTTTTCTTGTGAAGATCATCATTGATTGCTTTTAAGAACCCATGCTCTTGCTCTAGATTGAGCTTTTTAAAGCGTAGCTTCTCATGAGTCTTTAAAAGCTCTCGATGATCTTCCAAGGTAGTTTCATGAGCTAACTTAAGAGTGCTTAGTTCTTTAGTTAGATGCTCAATCTCCTTCTTATCACCGTCATTCATTTTATCTTGATTAGCATGATTAATAGCAAGTTCATCATAGATTTCATCACTAGAGTTGTCAACAAGTAAATCATCATCACCTAGAAAATCATCTTCATCACTATTGAAATCAAAATACTCGGGGTGTGATACCTTTGGGCCCTTAGCCATGAAGCATCTTCCAATTCCTTCATTTGGTGAGTCAAACATGTCATAGGAGTTGGTTGACACAAGTGCTAGACCGGCAACACCTTCATCTTGAGTATATTCGGAGTCGGAGTGATAACTCCTCTCGGAATGATGGTCAGAGTCGAAGCCGGATACCCATTCACCAATGTGAGCTTGACGTATTCGTTTTGTGTAGCTCCTTGATGACTTGTCCTTCCTTTCCGAATCCTTGGTTCTGCGAGAGGTTCTTCGTTAATAACGATCATCTCTACTCCTTCTCTCTCTTGGAGGTGATTCTTCTCTTCTACTTCTCCTTTGAGGTGAGTCTTCTCTTATTTTGTAGGGAGCCATACACTCATTGGAGTAGTGTCCGGGTCTTCCACAATTGTAGCAATTACACTCATGACTAGAAGATCTTTTGTCATTGTAGGACCTTGACTTGGAACTTCTTTCTTTGCTTCTACTCTTGTAGAACTTGTTGAAGTTCTTCACCATTAGGCTCAATTCCTCATTGAAGACTTGTTTCTCCCTTGATGATGTAGGATCATCACATGAGGCTTTGTAAGCACCACTATACTTGTTGTGAAGCTCTTCTTTATCCTTGAGTGACATCTCATTAGCAACAATTCTCCCAATGACTTCCGTTGGCTTGAGATCTTTGTAATTGGACATCATTTGGATCAATGTGCACATGGTATCATATTTTCCATCCAAGGCTCTTAGGATATTCTTGATGATGAATCTGTCGGTCATCTCTTCACTTCCTAAGCCGGCAATCTCATTTGTGATGAGAGCAAGCCTAGAGTACATTTCAGTGGCACCTTTGCCATCCTTCATTTTGAATTTGTCAAACTGACTTTGAAGCACATCCAATTTGGATTCCTTGACGGAGTCGGTACCTTCGTGCATATCAATCAAAGTATCACAAATTTCCTTTGCATTCTCAAGATGGCTGATTTTGTTGAATTCTTTGGGGCACAATCCGTTGAAGAGGATATCGCAAGCTTGAGCATTGTATTGCATCATCTTCAATTCTTCCGCGGTAGCTTCACGATTCAGATCTCTCCCGTCAAAGAATTCACCTTGCAAGCCAATACACACAATAGCCCAAACGGCGGGGTTATGTCCAACAATATGCATTTTCATCTTATGCTTCCAACTAGCAAAAGTAGTACCATCAAAGTAAGGACCTCTACGATGGTAATTTCCCTCGCTGGACGCCATACTCTCCTAGGTTGTGAAACCAAGGCTATGGAAATCAAGGCAAATGGAGACCAAAGCTCTAATACCACTTGTAGGATCGAAAGTATGTCTAGAGGGGGTGATTAGACTACTTGACCAAATAAAAATCTAGCATTTTCCCAATTTTAAGTCTTGGCAAATTTTAGCAACTTATCACAAGTCAAGCAATCAACCTACACATGCAAATCTAAGAGTATAGCAGCGGAATGTAAATCATTGCATATGAAGGTAAAGAGGAGGAGTTTGGAGGGAGCAAACGCAATGTAGACACGGAGATTTTTGGCGTGGTTCCGATAGGTGGTGCTATCGTACATCCACGTTGATGGAGACTTCAACCCATGAAGGGTAACGGTTGCGCGAGTCCACGGAGGGCTCCACCCACAAAGGGTCCATGAAGAAGCAACCTTGTATATCCCACCATGGCCATCACCCATAAAGGACTTTCCTCACTTGGGTAGATCTTCACAAAGTAGGCGATCTCCTTGCCCTTACAAACTCCTTAGTTTAACTCCACAATCTTGACGGAAGCTCCCAAGTGACACCTAACCAATCTAGGAGATACCACTCTCCAAAAGGTAATAGATGGTGTGTTGATGATGAACTCCTTGCTCTTGTGCTTCAAATGATAGTCTCCCCAACACTCAACTCTCTCACACAGATTTGGATTTGGTGGAAAGATGATTTGAGTGGTAAGCAACTTGGGGAAGGCTAGAGATCAAGATTATTGTGGTTGGATTGGAATGTCTTGGTCTCAACACATGAGTAGGGTGGTTCTCTCTCAGAAAATGAATGGTGGAAGTGTAGACATGTTCTGATAGCTCTCTCCATGAATGGAGGATGGCTGGAGGGGTATATATAGCCTCCACACAAAATCTAATTGTTACACACAATTAGCCAAACTCGGTGGGACCGAATAGTTAAACTCGGTCAGACCGATTTAGTTCAAAATGTGAACGTTAGGATTTTCGATGGGACCGACATGTCAGCTCGGTGGGATCGATTTCATTAGGGTTAGGGCATAACATAATCTCGGTGAGACCGGTCACATGAACTCGGCGAGACCGATTTCTGTAATAGGTAAACAGAGAGTTGGTCAGGCAAACTCGGTGGGACCGATAGCTCATTTTGGTGGGACCGAAACGTTACGAAAAGGAAACACAGAGTTTGCATTGCGAACTCAGTGGGACCGATCGCTCATCTCGGTTAGACCGAAACGTTACGAATGGAAATAGAGAGTTTGCAATCCCATCTCGGTGAGACCGAGATCCCTATCGGTGAGACCGAACTGATTAGGGTTTCTAGCAGTGGCTATGTCAAATGAACTCGGTGGTGCCGGATAGATCAAATCAGTGGGGCCGAGTTTGACTTTTGGTTTGGGACATATGTGGATATGAGAAAGTGGTTGAGGGCTTTTGGAGCACATCACTAAGCATTTTGAGCAAGCAAGCCATTAAGCAACAAATCATCCCCTTTTAATAGTATTGGATTTTCCTATGGACTCAATGTGATCTTGGATCACTACAATGAAAATGTAGAGTCTTGAGCTTGAGCCAATATGTGTCCTTAGCATTTTGAGGGGTCCACATCTCTAGTCCATGCCATGCCAATCATTGAAATTTCCAAAATGATCATCTTGAAAGGGTATTAGTTCAATGAGCTATATGTTGTTAAGAATTACCAAAACCACCCAGGGATTAGTTGCACTTTCATGGACCCAGTCCGTGTAGTTGCTACCTTCATCTTTCAACTTAGCTTTCTCTAGGAACGCATTAAAATTCAAGGGAACAGTAGCATGGGCCATTGATCTACAACATAGATATGCAAAAACTATTAAGACTAGGTTCATGATAAATTTTAGTTCAAATAATCAAATTACTAATGAACTCCCACTTAAATCAACATCCCTCAAGTTGTCTAAGTGATAAATGATCCAAATCAACTAACCCATGTCCGATCATCACGTGAGATGGGGTAGTATTCAACAGTGAACATCTCTATGTTGATCATATCTACTATATGACTAACGTTCGACCTTTTGGTCTCCAGTGTTTAGAGACCATGTCTATACATGCTAGGATGGTCAAGTTTAACCCAAGTATTCTGCATGTGCAAAATTGTCTTACACCCATTGTATGTGAACATAGAGTCTATCACAACCGATCATCACGAGGTGCTTTGAAACAATGAACTTTGGCAACGATGCATACACAGGGAGAACACGTCTATCTCGAGATTAAGTGAAGGGGTCATCTTATAATGCTACCGTCGTTCTAAGCAAAATAAGATGCATAAAGGATAAGCATCACTTGCAATCAAGATATATGACATGATATGGCCATCATCATCTTGTGCTTTTGATCTCCATCTCCGAAGCACCGGCATGATCTCCATCATCACCGGCACGACACCTTGATCTCCATCGCAGCGCCGGGGTCATCTCGCCAACTATTGCTTCTACAACTATTGCTAACGCGTAGTGATAAAGTAAAGCAATTACATGGCGCTTAAATTAATAATCAAGTGATTGACACATAGGTCATAAAATAATTAAAGAAACCCTAAGGCTCCTGCCGGTTGTCGTACTCATCAACATGCAAGTCGTGAACTTATACAAAACATGATCATCTCATACATCAACATATATCACATCATATCTTGACCATATCACATCACAACATGCCCTGCAAAAACAAGTTAGACGTCCTCTACTTTATTGTTGCAAGTTTACGTGGCTGCTACGGGCAACTAAGCAAGAACCATTCTTACTACGCAAAACCACAGCGGTGATTATCAAGTTTGTTGTTTTAACCTTCTACAAGGACCGATCGTAGTCAAATTTGATTCAACTAAAGTAGGAGAAACAGACACCTGCCAGCCACCTTTATGCAAAACAAGTTGCATGTCAGTCGGTGGAACCGGTCTCATGTGCGTGGACATGTAAGGTTAGTTCGGACTGCTTCATCCCACAATACCTCCAAATCAAAATAAGACGTTGGTGGTAAGCAGTATGAACATCACCACCCGCAACTCTTTTGTGTTCTGCTCGTGCATATCATCTACACATTGAACTGGCTCTGATACCACTGATGGGGAACGTTACATGGAGAACAAAAAACTCTACGCACACGCAAGATCTATCCATGGAGATGCATAGCTATGAGAAGGGAGAGTATATCTACATACCTTCGTAGACCGTTAAGCGAAAGCGCTTATCAATGTGGTTGATGTAGTTGTACACCTTCACGATCCGACCGATCAAGTACCGAACGCACAGTACCTCCACGTTCAGCACACGTTCAGCTCAATGATGTCCTCGCCTTCCTAATCCAGCAAGTAGGGCAAAGTAGTAGATGGGTTCCTGTAGCACGACAGCATGGTGACAGCGGTGGTGCAACTATCTCCGCAGGGCTTCGCAGAGCACTACGGAAATTATGACCGAGGACGAACTAGAGGGAGAGGGGCACCGCACACGGCTTGGGGATCATGGTGTGTGTGCCCAGGTGGGGGAGGAGGAGGCTGCCCAGGTGCACCCCTAGGGGCTGGCGGCCAGCCCTAGGGAGCCTGCCCTTAGGCACGCCCCTTCCTTATTTGCTCTCGGGGGAAAGGAAAGGGGAGGAGAGGGAAGGCAAGGGGAGGCTGACTCCCCTCCTTCCTTTTACCCACAAGGCCTGCGGCCAGAGGAGGGGCGCACCAGCCCCTTGTGGGCTGATGTGCTCCCCTCGTTTGGCCCATATGGCCCAATAACCTCCCGGGACCTCCCGGAACCCCTTCGGTGATCCGATGATTATTCGATACATTCTGAAACCTTTCCGGTGACCAAATAGTATCGTCCTATATATCGATCTTTACCTCCAAACCATTCCGGATCTCCTCGTCATGTATGTGATCTTATCTGGGACTACGAACAACATTCGGTCACCAACTCACATAACTCATATGGTACTATATCGTCAACGAACATTAAGCGTGCGGACCCTACGGGTTCGAGAATGATGTAGACATAACCGAGACGCTTCTCCGGTCAATAACCAATAGCGGGACCTGGATGACCATATTGGTTCCTACATATTCTACGAAGATCTTTATAGGTCGAACCTTTATGACAACATACGTAGTTCCCTTTGTCTATCGGTATGTTACTTGCTCGAGATTCGATCGTCGATATCTCCATACCTAGTTCAATCTCGTTACTGGCAATTCTCTTTACCTGTTTCGTAATATATCATCTCGTAACTAACTCCTTAGTCACTTTGCTTGCAAGCTTCTTGTGATGTTGTATTACCGAGAGGGCCCCGAGATACATCTCCGATACACGGAGTGACAAATCCCAATCTCGGTCCATGCCAACTCAACAAACACCTTCGAATATACTTGTAGAGCATCTTTATGATCAGCCAGTTACGTTGTGACGCATGATAGCACATAAGGTATTCCCCCGGTATCCGGGAGTTGCATGATCTCATGGTCAAAGGAATATGTATTCGACATTAAGAAAGCAGCAGCAATAAACTGAACGATCATATGCTAAGCTAACAGATGGGTCTTGTCCATCACATCATTCTCCTAATGATGTGATCCTGTTATCAAGTGACAACACATGTCTATGGTTAGGAAACCTTAACCATCTCTTGATCAACGAGCTAGTCTAGTAGAGGCTCACTAGGGACACGGTATTTGTTTATGTATCCACACATGTATTTAAGTTTCTGGTCAATACGATTCTAGCATGAATAATAAACTTTTATCATGATTAAGGAAATATAATAATAACCACTTTATTATTGCCTCTAGGGCATATTTCCAACATTACCCTCAAACGTTGGACAGTCCATCCCTTGATTCCCCCACACGTCCTATTATTCTTTGGCGACGTCGGCCCCAACCCGCACCCGCACCCAAACTAGTCAACCCTCGTACTCCCCTCCGTCTGTGACTATACTGTTGCATCTTCCACGACTCATGTTCGTTCCCGTCCGAGGCCTCACTGTCGTCCTCCCCGTGGTTCGCTCGCCGTGCATGCTGCGCCGCCATCTGGCGTTGTCAACATGGTCAATAATCGAGAGGAATCGGTAGGTGATTGTATGTGGAGAGGATGACAGTAGGGACCGACTAGGGTCATGGCAGTACCCAAGCAAGTGCCTCATTATTACAAACCAAAAAATGCTTCCTCCTAATGCTTTGAAATCTGGGTCCCACGCCATTGCCAACGTATAGTCAATAAATGAGAGATTTACACAACGAGCGGCTGACATCAGGGACCCAGCAGCTCGCCTGGTTGTTTTTTTAGTTTTAGAGATGGAGCAGGGTATTAATGGGGTTGTGCGGGGGCTATGGCCCATCTAGCCCAGGCTTTTATTTTATGTTTACCACATAACGAGCCCAGTTGTTTTTTTCTTTCTAAAAATGGTTAGCACAGTTCTATTTTTTATAGAATACCCAACCAAAGCCTACTTGCTTTTCTCAGCCCTGTTGGGCTGCAAATCTTTCAAGATGGTGAGGGATGTATACGCTTGCTCAGAAAATGGGCTATAAGTAGTAAGAAATGGGCTGTAAATTTTAAAAACACAACAAACTGGCAATTAGCTTCAAATATCTTTTTTAGGATTTTGAGATTTTAAATTTCAATGATTTTTTTGCGGGGAAAATTATGTTGGATTTTAAATTGATATAAATTTATTTTTCAAATTAGTTTGAATGTGACTCAAAATTTCAGGATTAAAAATAGTTCAGACCGCACCAAAATATGCAAAATTTCGTTATATTTTTTAATCATGGTCAAAATATGGGATGTAATGCTACAAAAAGAATATGGACTCCAAAAAATCCTTAAGAATTAGCAAATGGGTTGTAAAGTACTAGAAATAATGGCAGATGAGTCGTATATTGTTTTCCACATATTTGAGAATGACTTGTGGCTTGTGGGCCTACTAGGTTGACGCGTACGCTTTTCTGAAAAACTAGATGATACCCCGCGCATTGTTGCGGAAATTCAAGCCAAGAAATTTAGATAGAAAACAATAGTAATTTATAGACAATTATGAGATAACTTCTTAGGTGGGGAACACACTTATCGTAAAGCTTCTGTCCAACTGATTACTTCGATGTTGCCTACATTGTCTTTTGCGTTTCTGGTTTTGTACAATCCTGAGTGGCATTATGCATTTCTTACCATGACACAAAGACATGTGTGCATTCTCCATTACCTAACATTTCAATGTTGTAGACCAGTCAGCAATAGGGAAACAAATTTAGGAACTATTATGATAATTAGTTATGGATTGAACATGGCGGAAATGAATAAAAAATCCAGAATTTGGAACATAATGTGATTGACTTGATGATGTCTGCAACTACCACTTTGGTTAGAAGAATTTTTTTTATCATATTGTTCCGTGCATACCTATGAGACCAAAAGACCGGTGAACAAAAAATATTAGGAGTCAAGCAAGAAGACTGAAAGAGGTTCACTTAGAATATATTCATAAAGCTCTGCTTTGTAGACTACATATTCTACTAACTCCCGATGTAAAAAAAACTTGAGAATGAGAAAGAGGGACATCTCTAACATTTTATGATAGTAATACGAATGGTTGCTACCAGTATAAATTTTAGCTTTCTTATGGCAAGAAAAAATCTTCAGATCAAAGATCCAAAAATGAATGTCCAAAAATAACATTGTAGAAACAACATGAGATGGGATTATCCTTGACTATATCCCAAAGATCAGGTTAACCTCACATGCAGTGTGTTTGGATTTTCATGAAATAGCTTGCCGACGTGACAAAACAAAAGATCTGTAGAAATAACATGAGAGGGAGTGAGTTGATTTTAGCAGATTAATGCAGCCCCAAGATCTTGATGTTGTTGCTTAATGGAAATAAAGTGTACTAATAAGAAAGGTAAAAATCAATTTACAAAATCAATCTAAATGAACTGCAACAGCACACAAACCGTCCAACTGTATATATATCAAATTAGGAAAGACTTTTAATGTCAGACACCTGCCTACCGCACGGATGACTATTGAATCTTGTGCAAGGAAGGACCACCTGCTCGGGAGAATATCTGGAGCACCGGTGCTTGTGGTGCTATCGGTGCACCGAACTCAAGTTGCACATTTTAAATGTTTGAATAATTCTGAAAAAATGTAGCACATTTAGAAAACATTAGTGTAGATTGCCACAAAATTTCAAGTCAAAATTCGAAACACAGCTCCTAAAACAAAAATGATAAATTCAACACTAAATAGTACACAACATAAGTTGGGCTTTAGATTTGGCCCATTATCACACTGATGTCAATTTTGTCATTTTTGTATCCTAAAAAATATTTCAAATTTTGACAGCAATTTTGTGATGACATACATCGATGTTGTGTCAATGTGCTATAATTTTTTTCCAGATTTTTTAAAATATTGTACGGCACCCAGTGCACTGGTAAGCAACACAAGTATGGGTGCACGAGATACGTTCCCCGACCTGCTCGCCTACCAGTGCAATGGATATTATGGTTGTAGTGGTCATGAGGAAATGCAAGGGAAAGCCAAGAAGTAGAGCAAAAAAAGGAAGGAGTTAGAACCTACGGACGGGGAGGACATAGTGACTCGCCTGATGGAGCCAAGGCCGGTAGCCGTCGCGGTGCGGACAACGCTAGGTGAATGGGTCGTTCAGGTGGGGTGCCGATTACGGACAACGGCAACCTGAGGTAGATGCTGACATGGTCCTCTCCATGTCGTGCCATGCCAGAAATGCATGAACCCCGCACAAACGCACTTGCCCCTGCAGTTGCGGCATGCACGACAGCGTGGTCGCGGCCGTAATCTGAAGAACTGTAGTTGGTCCACTCCACGTCGTTGAAATCGACTCCATGACAACGATCACGAGTATAGTGCCAGTTGCTGCAGCGTGCCATGAAAAAGGTCCTCATAGAGTCATAGATGGGATCTTCGTGGCCCAGGAGATCAAATGGAGGTGAGAGAAGGGAAGGGGAAGGAAATTTATCTTTTTCAGGGAGAAGGAGGAGAGTTGGAAACAGGTGAGAATCTAGGAAAGGGGGAGAGAGAGGGATCGTTTTACATAAACAACGCCAGGTAGTTTAACTCCCCGATTAAGTGCAGCAATTAACGTGATGTACTCTACTCCTATTGTCGTGGGACGTGCATGCATATGTATGGACGAGACTTGCCTGCTCCCCCAACGTGCTCCCATCCGTGCTCCCGCATAGGTGGCATAATTTAATTGGAACAAGATAAGGCCCGACCCCACCCCCTTAAAATCAGGGGGGGAGATGATTAGATTAGAAAGAAAAAGGAGAAAAAGACGGCCGTAGGATGGAGTGGGAGCACGGATGGGAGCATGGCGAGGGAGCAGGCAAGCCGGATCCCATATGTATTGGCTGCATGGTCCTGGTTTCCAGCTCTATGGAGCTCTCTCCCTTTAATTCTCTAGTCAGCTGATTTATTTCTTTTCTTTTGGCGTGGAAGCTGATTTTTTTCCTCAAGCGGCGCACATATAAGGAGATATTGAGGGAGCCAAGGAAAAAACTATTGTTGTCCCTTCATCACCCGCTGGCTTAATAAATTCGGATGAATAGAGCACTAACTATTTGTGAAAAACATTTTAGAACATAAATGATGACATGGATGAATGGCTGCATTATGCATGTCGATTGGTTGGTGTTTGGGTCTGAGCACTAACGTGGCATGCATGCTGATGCGGACAGACCGCATGTAGAGAGAATTGGTAAAAGTGGGGAGCAACTTCTTAAGAATGTAGGATAGGTTGATGACTACGCAAGTCTGTGTCAACTTAGTCAACACACAAGAGCAGTGACTGTTGGATGTCCATCCAACGGCCGCCATGCTTCTTCAATCTCTAATCTTCTTGCCCCAGCCGCCCAAACCAGTGCCGGCGGGACTGCCTGCTCCCTCCCCCCATGGCAGGCTATGCTACCGCTAAGGCCTCACCAGCCCACCCTACTCCCACCACTGGGCATGCCATCCCTCTACCCACCTGCACCTCATGTTATTTTCTGGCAACGGTAGCCTCACCCAGCAGCCGAACCCGTCAGCCCTCATACTCCCCTCAGCATGGGCATCCATTGTTGTGGCTTCGCCGACTCCGGGTTGTTCCCTTCCTAGGCCTCGTCGTCGTCTGCCGTGTTGATGCTATCGGCGGGGCGTGGTCAAAAAACGACAGGCATAGGAAGAGGGATGTAAGTGGAGAGGCTAACAGTAGGGGCCCACATTGTCCATGGTTGCATGCAAGCAAGTGCCTCCTTATTACACGGGAAAAAAAGTTTCCTGCACCTGACAGCTGAGACCCACCAACTACATCTTCACACGCAAGGAAGTGTCTCCTTATTACACGCAAGGAACTGTCTCCTTATTACACACAAGGAAGTGTCTCCTTATTATGCGCAAGGTAAATGATTCCTCCCACTGCTAGCTGGGACCCATTGAAGGAAATATGCCTTAGAGGCAATAATGAAGTTGTCATTTTATATTTCCTTATATCATGATAATGTTTATTATTCATGCTGGAATTGTATTAACCGAAAACATGATACATGTGTGAATACATAGACAAAACACCGTGTCCCTAGTAAGCCTCTACTAGACTAGCTCGTTAATCAAAGATGGTTAAGTTCCCTAACCATAGACATGTGTTGTCATTTGATGAATGGGATCACATCATTAGGAGAATGATGTGATGGACAAGACCCATCCGTTAGCTTAGCATACTGATCATTCAATTTTATTGTCATTGCTTTCTTCATGACTTATACATATTCCTTTGACTATGAGATTATGCAACTCCCGAATACCGGAGGAACACCTTGTGTGCTATCAAATGTCACACTGTAACTGGGTGATTATAAAGATGCTCTACAGATGTCTCCGAAGGTGTTTGTTGGGTTGGCATAGATCTAGATTAGGATTTGTCACTCCGAGTATCGGAGAGGTATCTCTGGGCCCTCTCGGTAATGCACATCACCATAAGCCTTGCGAACAATGTGACTAATGAGTTAGTTGCGGGATTATGCATTACGAAACGAGTAAATAGACTTGCCGGTAACGAGATTGAACTAGGTATGAAGATACCGATGATCGAACCTCGGGCAAGTAACATACCGATGACAAAGGGAATGATGTATGTTGTCATTGCAGTTTGACCGATAAAGATCTTCGTAGGTAGGAACCAATATGAGCATCTAGGTTCCGTTGTTGGTTATTGACCGGAGATGTGTCTCGGTCATGTCTACACAGTTCTTGAACCCGTAAGGTCTGCACGCTTAACGTTCGAGGACGATTTGTATTATGAGTTATGTGTTGTGGTGACCGAAGATTTTTCGGAGTCCCAAATAAGATCACGGACATGACGAGGAGTCTCGAAATGGTCGAGAGGTAAAGATTGATATATTGGACGATAGTATTCGGACACCGGAATGGTTCCGGAATGTTTCGGGTATTTTTCAAAGTACATGGAGGTTACTGGAACCCCCCGTGGAAGTAATGGGCCATAGGGGAGAGAGAGGGGAGCCCACAAAGGGGTGCCCTCCCATGGGCTGTCTGAATTGGACAGGCGGAAGGGGGTGCGCCCCCTTTCCTTCTCCCTCTCCCTCTCCTTCCCCTTTCCCCCTATGAGAAGAAAGGAAATGGGGGCGACTAGGACTAGGAGTCCTAGTCGGTTTCCCCCCACTTAGGCGCGTCCCTAGGGCCGGCCTCCTCCCCTCCTTCTTTATATACGGGGGCAGGGGGCACCCCAAAGCACATCAATTGTTTCTTAGCCGTGTGCGGTGCCCCCCTCCATAGTTTACTCCTCCGGTCATATTGTCGTAGTGCTTAGGCGAAACCCTACGCGGATCACATCACCGTCACCGTCACCACGCCGTCGTGTTGACGAAACTCTCCCTCGACACTTTGCTGGATCAAGAGTTCGAGGGACATCATCGAGCTGAACATGTGCAGAACTCGTAGGTGCCGTACGTTCGGTGCTTGATCGGTTGGATTGCGAAGATGTTCGACTACATCAACCACGTTAAGCTAATACTTCCGCTTTTGGTCTACGAGGGTACATGGACACACTCTCTTCTGCTTTTTTTTAAATTGCATGCTACGTTCCCTAACACCCACCAGTTTGGGTGGCTGGCTTGTGGGCCTACTAAGTTGACACGTACACAGAGCTTTGTTAAGTTAGTCAAAAAATTATTCTAGCAGCAGTGACCGTTTGATGTTAATCCAACATCCATGACACTTTTTCAACTTCTGATCTTCTTGCTCGAGCCGCCCAAACCAACAATGGTTGTATCGCCTGCTCCTGCCTCCCGTGGACGGCTGTGCTACTACGCTGGCCTCACCGCCCTATCCTACTCCCACCACTGGTCAGGTCTTCCCTTTACTCACCCACACCCCCTGTTATTTTCTGGCGACGGCAGCCTCACACCGTAGCTGAACCAGACAACCCTCGTACTCCCCTCCGTGTGGGCAACCACTGCAAAGTATTCCCCAGCTCTGGGTTGTTCCCTTCCTAGGCATCGCCGTCATCCATCGCGTTTGTGCTCTAGGTGCGGCATGGTCAACGAACAACAACCATCGAAAGAGGAATGTACGTGGTGAGGCTGATAGGTGGACCCACCGGCTACATGTTCGCACGCAAGGAAGTGCCTCCTTATTACGGGGAAAAAATGATTCCTCCCCCTGACAGCTGGGACCCACCAGCTATATCTTCGCGCGCCAGGAAGTGCGTCCTTATCCTCCCTGACAGCTGGGACCCACCCGGTCGAAGCATACATAACATTGTCTGTCTAGTCGCAAACGTGTATGTACATACTGGTCGATCGGTCTGTCTACCATGATGAATCGTGGCCGAGTAAGGAGCAGTAGCAATTCAGGCAGTCCTGTCTAAATGGTGTACATATACGTACATCCAGGCTGCAAAAAAGACGGCCATGTACGTACATACGGGAGTGGTCTCGAACACATACAATGATGGCATCATGTTCATCGGCAGCCTACCGGCTGGGTCGGAATGGAGAAACAACATATGGTTCATTGGGAGGCACCCGACTGGGTCAGAATGCGTCCTATTCAATGGGAGCCAACCAGCTTGAACAGAACAGACGAAACGGGGTCTGGCGTGCCGCGGAACAAAGGAAACGACATTTTGTTCGACCGGCTACGGTCAAAACAGGATCCTGTTCATGGGGAGGGGTGTGGTGTACCGCAAAATGGAGGAAACGAACTTCTCTCCAACCGCCTACGGTCGAAACGAGGTCCTGTTGATCGGGAGGGGTGTGGTGTACCGCAAAACGGAGGAAACAGACTTCTGTTCGAGCGCCTACGGTCGAAACGAGGTCCTGTTCATCAGAAGGGGTGTGGCGTACCGCAAAACATGACTCCACAAGCTACTGTTCATCTACCGTCTACTACCTCACTCCAGCCTCCATGGGCTACTGTTCATCCACCATTGACTTCCTCTAGCCTCTACCGGCTACTGTTCATCCAGCCTCCATGGGGTCCTGTTCATTCACCCCCAATAGGCTGGGTGTGGCGGCCTCCTTGGGGTCATGTTCATCCAGCAATAACCACAAGGTCCTATTCATCCAACCCCCACCAGGAAATGTTCATCCACAGCCAACCAACCGGATTGACTCATCATGTCTCGACTCATTCTATGTACCGCGTGCGTGGTAGCAGTGGTCACTGTTCATCGAGAGGCAACCCAACACCGGCTGGCTACGTCTCACACGGGGGCTCAATCGGCTTCAGTAAGTAGCAACAACGATTAACCGGTCGGCTCAATTAGCAGCAGTAGGGAAGGAATTGCTCAGGTCCAGTCAGCAGTGAAGGAATCGCTCGGGTTTAGTTAACAGCCAAGGGATCGATCGCTTGGGTTCAATAATGTAGCTAGTGCAATCGCTCAACTTCAGTAAGCGAACGCCTCGCTCGGGTTCAATTAGCCAACGCCTCACACACACGTGCGTACGAGAGAAACACGCAAACCATAGTGCATCGCTCGGCCCAACCACCCACCATAATGGGGAACTCCCCGATATTTTTCTCGCCCTTGCTTCTCCCATGATTTTTTTTCGTCATGGCCCAATTTTTGTCATGATTTTTTGTCATAGAAGTAGGAGCCCACCACATATATGATGATACGTGTTTTTGTCACAATTATCGTCATAGAAGTGTCACAAGCATGACAGAAAAAGTTTTCGTTCGCGCCATAATGTCACGGATGTCACTTTTTTGTAGTGTATGCTTGAACAAAATAGTTCTCAAGGGTTACTGGAAAAATATATAAACATAGCATTGTTGTAGAAGAAGGGTGGGGTACTAAAAACTTGGGAAACACCACTACAGAACACATATCTAATAGGCATAGTTGTATTGATATAATACTAATGGGACTGTATCAGGTGCACGATCTGACCATCGAAGGTCCAACAATTGTTTCCTCACTTTTTTAATCCTCTTCTCTCATGTGTACTCCTTGAAGAGCTCCAGGAATCATGTCTCATAAATTAAGCTCCAAGTCTACAATTGTGAATTGCAGTGCATTAAGCTACTATAAACTAACTAACTCACGAGTCGCGCCCACCGGGTCCATGATGCCCACAAAGCATGGGTGTGACCTCCATGATGTCCAGCGACGTCAAGCGGGCCTACCGGAAAGGTGTGCGGCCTCCACAAGGTCTGGGCAACGCCGAGCAAAGTAGGCGGGCTGGGGTTGCAACTTCTTCTTATCAGCAAGGGCGAGCTAGCGGCGCTAGCAACTGGAGTGGCCTCCACACTATAGTGGTGATAGCGAGCAAGCAGGGTAGCAGAAAACTAAGCGCGTCGAGATGGGGAAGAGAGGGGGCGTGGACCTTCGGAGTAATCGTGCGGGGCAACATCACAATTTGAATTTTGAACGAGTACCCTAAGCTGAATTGGGCAGGAGGGAGGGGACTGGGGGAGTCAGGTGGCCGCAGGGGAGAGGAGGACGTCGCAGGAGGTACTGTATAGTAGAGAAGGACATTGGGGAAGGGTCACTTTTTTATAATAAAGAGCAATCCTAGTAACCATATTAATTTAGAAAATTGTAGTATTCCTATAACATGTAGAAAAAACCGAGCTATCAAACGGGGCCTAAGTGAAGAGGGCCTAAGAAAATTCTGAAAGATTTGGTGTGCACGAAACTATTCCATTACATGACTTAAAGGACCTATGCGGCAATGCTAAGAACTTCAGGGTCCATTTGTAAATAAAAAAATCCCTACTAAGAGCATCTCTAGCAGAACCCTTAAATCGCTGACCCGTATTGCGCATTTCGAGTTCGTGGAAACCGCGTTTTGCGGGCTCGCGCGGGCTGCGGCCGGACAGACCCCGCATAGCGGAACTGTAAAACAGAATATTCGTTTATCAGAATTTGACACATATTTCACATATGACAGTAATATGAATTCAAATAACATAAAATGTGAATATTATGAATCCAAATTACAATGATATTCAAGTCACCAAGTAAAACTAATAATTCAATACCACAGTTGTTCCGAATACAACAATGGTACTGATCACACATGAATTAAATGAAATGAATGTAAAATTGGCCGATGCCTTTGCCAATGGTGACCAATACCTTTGGCCATGCCTCTGCCAATGGTGCTCAATGAGATCCCCCTGGAGCTGATGGTGAGTGTTTGCATCTTCAATTTGTCGATATGTCAAGGAATGCTTGTATGCGGTCCGGGTCTCTAGCTAGCTTCACACGACAACCGACATTGTCATAGAAGAACTCCAAGTTCAAGTCCCACTCATCTTCGATTATCATATTGTGAAGAATCACACAACATGTCATGATGTTGCTCAGGGTTTTCTTGTCTCAAAAAATGAGCACGATCACGAACAATGGCTAATCTAGATTACAAAACCCCGAAGGCTCTTTCTATATATTTTCTGGCAGCCTCTTGCACCTTTGCAAATTCAATATGCTTTATAGTATTGGGCTTTTTATGCTCTTCACAAATGTACACTAGGAGGGGTAAATACCATCTGCAAGATACTACCCCTTTGTGTACTCATGCCCATCACTGTGAAGTTGCAGGCAGGGGCATCAACACTAGCAAGTCTAGCAAACAAATGAGACCGTTGCAACACATTGATATCATTGAGCGTACCCGGCATACCAAAAAAACAATGCCAAATCCATAAATCCTCGGATGTTACAGCCTCTAGCACAATTGTTGCATCATGAGACTTGTCACAATACTGCCCATGCCATGCCTTCGGGCTGTTTTTCTAAGTCCAATGCATGCAATCAACGCTTCCTAGCACACCGGGCCAACCTCGCTTCTCATTTGTGGCCATTAACTTTATTGTGTCTTCCTCATTGGGTGCACGAAGATAGACAGGACCAAAGCTGCGGATCATCACTTTGGCAAACCTACGCACCCTGACTTGATGACCCACAAGTATAGAGGATCAATCGTAGTCCGATAAGTAAGAGTGTCGAACCCAACGACGCGCAAAAGGAAATAGCAAGCGGTTTTCAGCAATGTATTTTCTGCAGGCACTAAAAATGTCGGTAACAGATAGTTTGATAGCAAGGCAATTGGTAACAAGCAAGTAATAGTAATGGTAACAAAGGTGCAGCAAGGAAGTCCAATCCTTTTTGTAGCAAAGGACAAGCCGGAACAAACTCTTATAGTAAGTAAAGCGTTCTTGAGGACACACGGGAATTTCATCTAGTCACTTTCATCATGTTTGTTTGATTCACGTTCGTTACTTTGATAATTTGATATGTGGGTGGACCGGTGCTTGGGTGATGTTCTTACTTGAACAAGACTCCCATTTATGCTTACCCCCTCTCATAAGCATCCGCAACTACGAAAGAAGAATTGAGAATAATCTAATCATAGCATGAAACATATGGATCCAAATCAGTCCCTTACGGAATAACGCATAAACTAGGGTTTAAGCTTATGTCACTCTAGCAACCCATCATCTAATTACTACTGCACAATGCATTCCCTTAGGCCCAAAGATGGTGAAGTGTCATGTAGTCGATGTTCACATAATACCACTAAGGGAAACAACAATATACATATCATCAAAATACCGAACGAATACCAAATTCACATGATTACTTATGACAAGATTTCTCCCATGTCCTCGAGAACAAACGTAAATACTCACAAAACATATTTAAGTTCAAGATCAGAGGGGTATTGAATAGCATAATGGATCTGAACATATGATCTTCCATCGTATAAACCAACAAGCATCAATTACAAGATGTAATCAACACTACTAGCAACCCACAAGTACTAATATGAGATTTTGAGACAAAAATTGAGTACAAGAAATGAACTAGGGTTGGAGATGACATGGTGCTGGTGAAGATATTGATGAAGATTGGTCCTTCCACGATGAGAGAATCGTTGGTAATGACGATGGCTTCGATTTTCCCCTCCCGGAGGGAAGTTTTCCCGGCGGAATCGCTCCGCCGAAGAGTAAAAGTGCTCCTGCCCAAGTTCCGCCTCAAGAGCGGCGCTTCGTCCCAAAACCTTCCTTCTGATTTTCCTAAGGAAAATGGCATCATATAGGTGAAGATGGGCCCCGAAGGCCTGCCAGGATCACCACAAGCTTAGGGGCCCACCCAGGCTTGTGGCTGCCTGGTGGGTCCCCCTCTGGTACTTCTTTCGCTAATAATTTTAATACATTCCAAAATAATTCTCCGTCAATTTCCAGCTCATTTGGAGATGTTCAAAAAATGCCTTCGATATAGCCCTTTCCGGTCCAGAATTTCAGCTGCCGGCAATCTCTCTCTTTATGTGAAACTTATAAAATAAAAGAGAAAAGGCATAAGAATTGTATTATAAAGTGAAATAACAGTCCATAATACAATAAATATCAACATAAAAATATGATGCAAAATTAACGTATCATGACTCAATTGTAGTATCTTCGCCAATGCGAAGATACTCGTCGGCATAGTCAGCAGGAATACCATATGCAGTCACACGCATAGCCCTAGAGAGTTTTTTATAGGCGCTAAAACCCAACAAGCCCGCAGCGTTTCTTCTTTGAGTAAAAAACCGGCAATTGGCATCACAAGCTTGCACAATTTTTTCGAAGAGTGATCGGCGCATTCGATACCTTCTCCGAAAGAGGTGCAACGGATAGGTTGGATTGTCCGTGAAGTAGTCTTGCATCAACATCATATTTTCGAGATGGCGGTTGTGAGGGATGCAAAGACGACCCATGGTCGAACGTCACTGTTTCTTGCGGTTTCGATCCTCCGCCTCCTTCACGGCCAGGACCGCTACGACCATCTGCTGATGATGGCGCTCGAGTATCGATTCCACGTCTGAGTCGTCGGACGAGGATGAATCCTTGAGCAAAAATTGCTCGAACGGGCTCAAATCCATCTAAAAAACCGCATCTAAGCTTGCATCAACAAAATTTCTACGACCGAGCTACAAGGGGAAGGAAAGGAGCTCACCGGGGTGGCGGCTATCGGTGGCGGCTCGACGAATCTGGGAAGGGGAACGACTGGTGGCGGCTCGGCGAATTCGGAGCGGGCAGCGACTCGAGGCGGTTGATCCGGGGCGACGGGTCGTAGTGGCTCGACTCGTCGGATCCGGGGCGGGCGACACGATTCCGCTGGCGGGAATGGCTGGAATCGCAGGCGGCAGGTGATGGCGACGGTGGCGGGCGGTCGTGGGAGGAGATGTGGAGAGCGCACACACTGAAATGTCCCTTTCACTAACCGCTTTCGCGGGATACATGGCACCAATGAGGAGTTGTGTTTTCGCGGGTTGGAGGGGATTTTATCGCGTCTCTCAATTTTTTTTTACGGTTGGATGCTTTTAAGATTTTTGTTCGGGTCACTTTTTGGCTAAACTGAACGTTATTTTACGGGTCAGCGATTTTAAAAGTCCGCTAGAAATTTTCTAAAAACCGGCAAACTCGTTCACGGCTCACTTTTTCTCCTGAGATCACCACGTATCTCTATCTCATCGCTCTCTCTCCCCACCTCACAGAGAGAGAGAGACCACGCACGACAGGAAACCAAAGAGAGAGAAACGAGAGAGGGCGGTTCCTCCCCCTCCTGCGCCCGAACTAACCGGAGCATATTCCACGCCGGGATCCCCTCCCTCCCTCCCTCCCACATAAACGCAGCCCTCCCGGGGAGAGAGAGAGAGAGGACATAGGACAGCATGTGTTCTTGACGGGGAGTCCAATCCAATCCAATCCAATCCAAGGTCAGTTGTGGATTCTTCCATTTCCATTCTCCGTCACTGGATTCTCGTGTATGAGGCATGGGTTGGATCTCGTTTCTGTGGTGCTATGCGCGATTTCGTCTGGTCGTAGATCCGTTTGTTGGGAGTAGACAAGGATGCCCCCGGCGGTTGCTCGGCGCAATGCCGGTCCGCTCCGGTTGTTTGATCCGACTTGTGCGCCAGTATTTGCAGCGGGGTAATGCTTGGTTTTTGATCGGTTACTCCTATTGTTTCTGTACGAAAGGATGAATTTCATTTTAGATTCGTACGGGTGTAATTGCTGTTGATTTGTTTCCAGTGAGAATTCCCGTCTAGCTCTCTAATAAATCACGTATTTTTGGAAGAAGTTTGATGGCTTCCGCTACGTTTGGTGCAGTTTTATATTCATCTGCACGCAAAAATGTTTATATGTTTCTCTTATTACTTTCTTTTGTGTGTGTTTCCTGTTAGTTTTTGCTTGACTCTCTCCTTAGGCAACGCAAAAGCATCTGCTGTTCCTCGTGGTTGGAATATCCTTTCTGTGCGGATCACTTTTTTGTTTTGTTTTTCTGCCGTTGATCAATTGCTACACCGTTTTATATATTTTAGCCGGTCATTCCAATATTACTTCCAAAAAAATGATCGAACATTACTTAAGACTTGCTAATTGTGTCGAACCAGTTACTTGAAATATGATCTAGACCTTACGGGCTGTTAGACAGATTATTTTTGTTAATTGCTTGTGCAGTGTATACAATTTTTTTGTCTGGACCGTTGTTACTACCTTAAGTCCAAATCAATATACTCTTATAGGTATAAACTGGCATCTTCCTTTTCTAGTTCAGTAGAAGCTCAATTTTGAGTTTGGGGTTTCTATGCTTATCTTGAAAAAAAGAAGTTCTCTGCCACATAATAGTTGACAGTCTGTTGCTTTGTTTGATAAATCAGATCATTAGATGCTATCCAATTGCTTGGTAAATCAGATCATTGCACAACCTGGTAACATATTTGTTTGCAACTTGATTAAGAAAAAAGCCGATGGCCAAAAAGTAGCTCTAGTGTTCTACCATACGAAATATGACAGAGGAACTCTAAAATGGCCACCTGGTCACCTGTAGGTTGAGAAATCTATGTGCTAGATTGTAATTTTACTATGATGTGATGATCATTTTCTATATCGTGTTAGCTGCATATTTTCCAAGTTTTTTTGGCCGGCTGACTTCTCTAATACATATATAAGTTCACATATGCCCAAGTAGTCCTGCTATTGCACTCTAGACTTTAACGCAAATGCCTTTTTGATGCTGGCCTCTTTTTCATCAAACATTGGTTAGAATTGTTAGTTAGCAATCTCACTCACTATTATTTTGGCTGTTTGCTAATATTTATTCTACTAATCGATGCCATTTTTAAACCCGTCTTGTATCTTAATTAGCCCATTTTATCATTTGACTGATCTACTGTCGATAGTTTCTGCATTATGTCCTTCTACTAATTTATATTCATTTTACTATGCAGGTTGATCTCTATTCTATGGATGCTTCTTTATCTAGCATCCCATTTGGACATGGAATAGCATCCTAACCTCATGGAACTCTAATAAAATAATTGGGCTCAGGATGAAGATCTAGTGCCATGCTGTCCTATGTTACTTGGCTAGTTTAGGATATCTCAGTCTTAGAGAGTGGAGATGATAATTATCCAAGCTTTCTGCCAGTTCTCCTTGCAGAGATAAAACTGTAACGATACTAGACTTTTTCTTTAGGATTAAGATTAACTTACTACCGATTAGTCAAACGGTACCAAAATAGTGTTGCTGCTGTGGAAAATACCTGTGGCATGCAAGCAGTTCAGCAGTGGACCTGCCTTTCTAGGTACCATGACATTTTAAACTAAACAAATGTCATTTTCTGATATTGTTGTGACGGAGTACTGATTTGTCTCAATAACCCCATAGATACTTGTGCAATTGAGAAGTGCCATGGAGCCTTCAGTATCTCCGCCAGGCGCACCGAAGCAAGCTGGCACGCGCAGACCTTGTACTGGATGCTCTGTGAAGGATTTGTGTCTTGTTTCAAAACAAGGGTCAATAGCTGAAGTGGAATCTGCTTTGGCCTTGATAAAAAAGAACGGTGGAAGCATTGACGGTAGAAATGCATTTGGCCTTGGTGCCCTCCACCTTGCAACATGGAGAAATCACCTTCCAATCGTCAGGCGGCTCCTAGATGCTGGTGCTAATCCAGATGCAAGGGTATGCACCACCTTTGTCTTCATTTATAAATTTTCTTATTGTCTCCTTTTCATTAAAGCACTATGCCTCCATTTATCGAACTGCTGGGTTGCTATTGGGCATTCTACAATTATATGCATTGGCAGAGGAAAACTTGTATCCAGATACCAAAGGCAAATCATAAAATATGTTCTTCATTGAGAAAAACATATCCTTAAACGCCCACATTGGTGTGAATTTGAAGTATATAATCTGTTTGCTCTTTACTTGCTAAATGCAATTTTTGTCCATTATTAAGTATCACACTATTTTTTTGTAAATTCCCACCAAATTCCATTTTTGCAGGATGGAGAATCCGGTTGGAGCAGCCTTCACAGAGCACTTCATTTTGGCCACTTGTGCATTGCTGGTGTTCTTCTACAGTTTGGTGCATCCCTCAATTTGGAGGACACCAAGGGTCGTACACCTATTGATCTTCTCTCTGGCCCTGTATCACAGGCTAATGGGGATTCTCCCAATTCAGGTAGCATGCCTCTCTTCTGTTTCGGGAGACAGTTAATTTGTCTCTAATTGTGTTCAGTGCTTTGGTACTGGTGTGATTATGACCTTCTGGAAATTTCTTTAGGATGCGCTTACAAATCCTCCTTACCTTTTTCCATTTTAGTTGCAACGGAAGTCTTCAGTTGGGGAAGTGGAACAAACTATCAACTGGGAACTGGCAATGCCCACATACAAAAACTACCTTGCAAAGTAGATGCCTTGCATGGGTCATATATCAAAACTGTTGCTGCATCAAAGTTCCACAGTGTAGCAGTCAGTTCTGATGGTGAATTATACACTTGGGGATTTGGTCGAGGTGGTCGTCTTGGACATCCGGATATTCAGAGGTAAGCAGTCATGCAGTATCTAATAAAACACTTTTTGTAGAAAGGTTGAAAATGGTTATCTCCACATGACTTTGTGGTAAGTTCTTTGCAGAGAATGCACAAACCTCAAAACACAAGCACTTATTTGTTCTAGAATTTTCCATACTTTAACCCTCTTAACTTTTTTCTTCTAAATGAGTTACCATTCCTTTTTACCTGATGGTCTACGATTCACTTCAAATTATAAGCACTTCTCATTTGTTTTAGACCCTTCCGTACTTTAGTTCCCCAAAGTGATTTCTTCTAAACAAATTGCCATTCAATTTTGTTTTATGATTTTATAATTCAAGGCTATGCCACCTTCATAAAGTCTGTTTGGCTTTGAAGATACAACACTAACTACTCAAAACTGCAGTACAAGATAGTTAAAAATAAATGTGCTGGATATATTTCACATCAGTTTTGTGTAGTATATATCATGCAGTCTTTCGATTATTTTGTAGCTATAATTTGATTTCCAATGCGATGAACTACGAGAATTAAATCTACATCATATAAGTCATGCATATATGACTCCAAACTTACATGTAGTGTGGTATGTCGATATTCGTTCGTACTTCGGTTATCTAAGCTCCCACATGCAATGCACATGTACCTTACTAGTATATTCAAATGTGCCAATGAAGCGTAAAGTCGCTAACATTTTTCAACAGTAGTTGAGCACTAATGTCTCGGGCCTTTCGGTGTTAAAAGTCTCATTTCTCATGCTATTGGTAAAATTTATTTTGTGTTGCTACAACTACCATTTTATTGCAGTGGCCAGACGACAGCTGTGATTACCCCTCGCCAAGTGACAGTTGGATTAGGCCGTAAAAAGGTGAATGTTGTGGCTGCTGCGAAACATCACACAGTGATTGCTACATCAGCTGGGGAATTGTTTACCTGGGGATCAAACAGAGGTATGTGTGAATGTGTATGTGTCTCCAGCAACATACTTCTAAAATTTACAGTGTGCTTATGGCCTATAACAAAATGCTATGGACGATGCAGAGGGTCAGCTTGGTTACCCTTCTGTCGATACCCAACCAACACCAAGGCGTGTTAGTTCACTCAAGCAAAGGATAATTGCAGTAGCCGCTGCAAACAAGCACTCAGCAGCAGTTGCCGATACTGGCGAAGTGTTCACATGGGGTTCCAATAAGGAGGGCCAGCTAGGCTATGGCACTTCAAACTCGGCATCCAATTGCATTCCAAGAATGGTAGAGTATTTGAAAGGAAAAGTATTTAAAGGTGTATCTGCAGCAAAATATCATACGTTAGTGTTTGGGGCTGATGGTGAGGTAAGTTAAAATCGGTTCGAATAACACCAAGAAAATTAACAGACCTCAGACCTGCTGATGTCACCCACTTTTGCAGGTGTTCACTTGGGGTCATCGCCTCGTGACCCCTCGCCGTGTTGTAATAGCTAGATGTCTTAAGAAGGGTGGAAATGCAAATGTGAAGTTTCATCGTATGGAGCGACTTCAGGTGATCTCTGTGGCAGCTGGAGTGATGCACAGTACTGCTCTAACAGCTGATGGTGCTATTTTGTACTGGAATTCATCGGATCTGGACTTAAGATGTCAACAGGTTCGGTTATTACATCTCACAAGGTCATCTTTTAAGCTATGTTATGTGTTTCATGCTTACATTTAAACTGTTTCTGCACAGATATTCTCTATGTGTGGACGGAATGTAGTGAGCATCTCAGCTGGAAAGTACTGGACTGCACTGGCTACATCAACTGGTGATGTTTTCATGTGTGATGCAAAGAAACGTAAGGATGAAACTCCAGTATTTACTCGAGTGAATGGTGTTAAGCGAGCATCATCAGTTTGTGTTGGTGAAACACATATGCTTGTGCTTTCTAGTATTTACCATCCCGAGTATCCACCCAAACCCAAATTCCAAAGCAAAAAGCCCTCATCAGAATGGAGTGGTGTGATGGAAGAGTTGGATGAAGACATATTGTTTACTGATGTCCAGCCTGAAACTGATCTATCTGTTACCAGCAATGAAATGAGCAAAGGCATACCCAGTCTGAAGAGCCTCTGTGAGAAAGTTGCAATTCAGCATATAATGGAGCCAAAGAATGCTATACAACTTCTTGAAGTTGCTGATTCCTTGGAAGCCAAAGAGCTCAAGAAGCACTGTGAGGTAATACATCAGTGTGCTGCAGCTTACATGCATTATACAGTTGTTACCACATACTGATATGCATTCATCCTTTGTCCATGCCTAATTAATTTTCATATAGTGATTTCTGGTACTCTGCTGTGCAATGCGATGCAGGATACAGCTATTCGCAACCTTGATTACATCTTCACAGTGGCAGCTCCTTCAATTATGAATGCTTCTCCCGAAATTCTTGCAAATTTAGAGAGATTGCTGGATGAAAAATCCTCGGAGCCCTGGAGTCACCGCCGTCTTCCCACAATGACAGCTACTTATCCTGCTGTCATTGATGGCGATGCAGAGGGAGATAATGCAGGAGGATTCCCTAGGCTCAGGGACAATCAGAAGCCTGCATCAAAGTTGTATGGAATGTCAGGTTATGGTAACTTCCTTCAGAAAGAAAGCAATGCTGAGCAATTTGTCTCCAAACAGATCAGGGCAATTCGCAAGAAACTGCAGCAGATTGAGATGCTCGAGGCTAAACAACTGGATGGTCATCAGCTTGATGATCAACAGCTAGCAAAGCTCGAGTCTAGGGCTTCCCTTGAAAGTGAACTTGCAGAGCTTGGCTTTCCAACAGAAGCATTTTCAAGACCTTCAGTTTATGTGCCAAACAAAAAATCTGAGGGTTCTAAGAAACAGAAGAAGAAAATCAAGCAGGCAGCACAATCTGATATTACCTCTATAAAGCATGAGGACAAGGAGCAAAACCACAATAAGGAGCTTCCAGAAGTGTTACCAACCCATGGCTCTTCAGAAAAGGTTTGCGCTCTTCTATCCTATGATCCCAATAAGGTTCATTTTCTTTGGTTCTTTCCGTGTTGGTCTTCAGTCTCATGCCTGTATTCCTAGCCAGTGAAAAATCTTCTACCTATCTTAAAGACCATACGGTTGAAAATAAAAGGATTGCTGTCCTACATTTGAAATTTTGATTTCTGTGAAAGTGTCACCTACACTTTCATCTATAATTCAATATTTAGTTCTTCTCTATATCATTTTGTAACAAGTCCACAAAAATGAGAAAATTCCAACAACCTCCAACTTCGGGTTTTGGAAAAAATCTGGCTGCACCGGCCTTACTGGTGACCAGTTGTATAATTTTGGACTGGTCGTGTTTATCCGTGACCCTAGCTACTAGCAGTTTTTTTATGTATGCTTGGCCGTGTCTTCGTGGTGTATGCTCTTTGCGGATGATGTCGACACTGATGACTTCCCGATTAAGATAGGATTGCATCAGGGGTCAGCTTTGAGCCCTTATCTTTTTGCATTGGTGATGGATGAGGTCACAAGGGATATACAAGGAGATATCCCATGGTGTATGCTCTTTGCGGATGATGTGGTGCTAGTTGACGATAGTCGGGCGGGGGTAAATAGGAAGTTAGAGTTATGGAGACAAACCTTGGAATCGAAAGGGTTAGGCTTAGTAGGACTAAAACCGAGTACATGATGTGCGGTTTCAGTACTACTAGGTGTGAGGAGGAGGAGGTTAGCCTTGATGGTCAGGTGGTACCTCGGAAGGACACCTTTCGGTATTTGGGGTCAATGCTGCAGGAGGATGGGGGTATTGATGAAGATGTGAACCATCGGATCAAAGCCGGATGGATGAAGTGGCGCCAAGCTTCTGGCATTCTCTGTGACAAGAGAGTGCCACAAAAGCTAAAAGGCAAGTTCTACAGGACGGCGGTTCGACCCGCAATGTTGTATGGCGCTGAGTGTTGGCCGACTAAAAGGCGACATGTTCAACAGTTAGGTGTGGCGGAGATGCGTATGTTGAGATGGATGTGTGGCCACACGAGGAAGGATCGAGTCCGGAATGATGATATACGAGATAGAGTTGGGGTAGCACCAATTGAAGAGAAGCTTGTCCAACATCGTCTGAGATGGTTAGGGCATATCCAGCGCAGGCCTCCAGAAGCTCCAGTGCATAGCGGATGGCTAAAGCGTGCGGAGAATGTCAAGAGAGGGCGGGGTAGACCGAATTTGACATGGGAGGAGTCCGTTAAGAGAGACCTGAAGGATTGGGGTATCACCGAAGAGCTAGCTATGGACAGGGGTGCATGGAAGCTTGCTATCCATGTGCCAGAGCCATGAGTTGGTTGCGAGATCTTATGGGTTTCACCTCTAGCCTACCCCAACTTGCTTGGGACTAAAGGCTTTGTTGTTGTTGTTGTTGTTGGCCGTGTCTTCGTGGGTTTGTTTGACTAAGTTTTGCACCTTTGCTTTTCTTGATACCTAGTGGTGAGAGGCCATGCGAAACTTTATTCTTCTGGTACCTGTTCTGAGTGTTGCTTCCATGGGAGGCTAAGTATTTGATAAGGCAGAATATCTTGTTTCTTTCTTTTAAGAGTTATAATTCCAATTTTTACCCGTAAGTTTCAGATTTGTGACAGATTATACCCCATCTAACAGAAATTCTCGTTGCTTCACATTTCAGCGCTGACTTGGATGCCACATAGACTGATTAATCTGGCCAACCGGTTTTCTTAGGTCCGGTTTGTTTTGGTTTTGTTCAACCACACTAACACATGCACGAACACACGAGGTCCTCCACGCTGTACCTCGCGCCCTTCCCCACAAACATCTGTCGGTTTGGCTCACGCCCAGTGCCCACCGCCGATAACCCGGGTGTGCCAGTGCTTTGGCAAGGATGCCATGCCTGCGGCGCCATCATCGCTGGATGCCGGCGGAGCACCTCTTTCTTGAGCCGCCATCACAGCTGTGCCCTTTGGTCCTTCGCGCGTGCCGCGTTGCTGCCGCCGGGACCTGTTGTAGTAAAACACGATGTCGGCCAGCTGGAGCAGTGCAAAGACGACAACTCTCACGACAATGCCAGCGACGCCGTGCCAGAGAGCTTGCCCTTCTTGTTGTTCCCAGGCACGTTGCACTCGGGCTCATCCCGGGTGCTGGCGATGGGGACGGGAAGAAGGGGCTCCCGCTGGAGGTTTACCCACAAAGGCGTTGGCCGGAAAGCGGTGTGAGGGCCTACAGGATGGAGACGCTGAAAAGGCGGTTCCTGTCCGGCCACAACACCACAACACGCGCAGTGAGGCGAGGCTACTAAGGCCATGTTCAGTGCATGGGAGCAGAGCGGAGGCCACCACCCAGATCTGGAGAGGTCTGGCTCCCCCTCCTATCTGCCCAGATCACCAGCTTCGGCAGCTGTTGCAGTCGATTCGACCCCCTTTGGAGGCAGATGCACTTGATCCAGGACGTGGTAGCCTACGATGGCGGCCTCTGGTGATGAGAAGTGTGGTGGCATCTGGTGGCGACTCCGCGTCGTAGTCCACTGCGTGTCCTACTCCCCATCATGAGCGGAGGCTGAGTGCCGCCTCCCGCAGCTCCCTGGTGGTGTGGCCGTATCTCCGTCCTCGGCGCCACCTCAGAGTGGCTTTACGGACGGTGTCGCCGGCTTGACTGTGGTTCCGTCCTCTACAACGCAGGCATGACCGGCTGTGCCTTGTCTCCATCCCCAGCCTCCATTGCATCGATGTCGCCGCTCCCACGGCACGGAGCTCGTGAGGCGGCCTGGCTCTGATTATGGGCAACATCCTGGTGATCTGACCTGAGTGTTGTCTGCAAGAACGCCGCCTACTTTGAGGTCACCAGGCCCATGAACCTGTTTACCGGCTTGTCGGACGGTGGGTACCACAGGTGCCGGCGGAGTGGCATCGGGGACTTGCCTTTGCTGCTGGAGAACCTCAAGGTCCCGACGCCAGACTTCATGATTGACGGGTCGTACCCTTCCCTCTCACTGCGGCTGGACCATGGTCATGACGCCATCAAAAATCAGAAGGGGTAAAAACTGACAAATGATTATTACATGGAGTAAAATTGAGGATTTTTTCTTAAATGGGGTAAAACATGTCACAAACATAAATCGATCCTATTTATGTAGGCATTTCTTTATAGTTTCTTTGCTTTAATCATCGTTTTGTTCATTATGGATGTGTTCTTTTATTTATCTATTATGTTAAAGGAAGCAACAGTATTAATAAATTTATATATTCAAGCAGGAACCAGTCAAACCATCTGATGATGGCACTTCGAGTAACACAAAAGCCATCTTTTGTCCATTAGGGAACAAAGCTTCCCGGCCAACTTCATCAAAGAAGAAGAACAAGAAAGGTGGCTTGTCATTGTTTTTGAGTGGTGCTCTTGATGACACCTCAAAGGTAAGCTTGCCTACTCCTGCTGTGCCTGTGACACCAAAGCAAGAAGGACCTGCCTGGGGTGGAGCTAAGATAACGAAGGGACCTGCTTCCCTTCGTGATATTCAAAGCGAGCAGAGGTCGAAAACGAACGAGCTGGTGACGACGAAAGCAAAAGACCGCCATGAGGATTCACCTGACAGTGCTGGGCTTTTGCGGCTTTCTTCATTTATGCCTGATGCTTGTTCAAGTCCAATATCTGTTACACCTGCTCGTGCTGTTCCTGCTCACGAAGGGGATAAGAGCACACCTCCTTGGTCATCTTCAGCTACCTCACCCAACCTATCACGGCCTTCACTCAGGGACATACAGATGCAGCAGGTTGACTTCATGTTACCAAATGTTAAATTGATACGTATTTTCTTACACCAATATAACAAAGTGCAGCCTCTGATTGAAACCAACTGACTTTTGAGCAGGAGAAACGGCACCACGGCGTTGTCTCCCACAGTCCGAAAACCCGGACATCAGGCTTTGCCATACCATCCCTGGGCGCAGCGCCAGAGGTTGTTGGCGTGAAGGACAACGTTCCCAACCGCTGGTTTAAGCCAGAGACTGACACCCCGTCCTCCATCCGCTCGATCCAGATTGAGGAACAAGCGATGAAGGACTTCAAGCGTTTCTACACCACCGTGAGGATCATGAAGCCACAGGTCTAGGATGAGCTGCTGCGGCCTGGCCTCAATCCCGGAAGAGTTAGTCATCTTGTTTAGGCTCACCCTCCCGTTGCAATGTACATTCAAGTGTACAGTCAGTTTCTGTTAACTGTAGGTTCCTTGTGTCGAATAAAGTTCAAAGCTTCTCCTGGCTTTCATTTTTTGCCCTGCTTTTTTATTTTAACTTTGGCAACCTTTATTAAACGATGATCATGTCTGTTACAAGATGGAGGAATAAGAAAGTCAGGAGTGTTTCCTTCTAACTGGATCGGCATTGCTCTCCTGGGCGTCGCCCTGCCGAAAGAGCTCATCATCTCCCGGCAGGCAGAGTTCAGCAAGACGCAGTACTTCCACCCTGCGTGGAGTTACTAATACCGGTGTTCAACCCATATGTCACAACTTCCGGCGGCTGCCTTCTACTCCCTCTGTTCACAAATATATAATGTTTTCGACTTATCATACAAGTCTGACATATCTTGAAGAATAAAATTTCATTACCATGTACCCTCTCTGTCCTGTAATATAAGAGCGTTCTAAAATGGAGGGAATTAATATCTATATCTATCTATACCAATATATTAAAGGGAGGATTGTTTCTCCAGTATTTTTCGTTCACGATGGACCCACATAATTTACGTCCTAGGCTTTGTACGTATAGTGGCGCCAGATACTGAGAGGAAAATATATTTTTCAAAGTGAGTATATTTTAGAATGCAAAAATTTGGCAAAGTTATTAATAAAAAATTTAAAGTCGCATATTTTTAAAGAAAAATATTTATCTTTTTCTTGAAACCTGAGTATTTTCTAAAATACAGACAAATTTTAAACTAGGAGGTATTGTTGTGATTATTTCTCAAATTTAGAAACATTTTTAAAACAAAAATATTTTTTGAACTTTAAATTTGAAAAGGCAAACATTTTTGTAAACATGTTTTCTTAAATGGGAGGTAATGTAGCTAAATTGTTTTAATCTATACATATATTAATAAAACTTGGCGAATATTTGAAATATGCCCACATGATGCTTTGTTTCACTTTATTTTATTAAACTAGGGATACGAAAGGAATCTTTTCTCTTTCGCGTCTTCACGTACAACGAGTCTCGCTCGGTCTGATGACTCCCGTCAAATGCATGAGGAGTCCAGCTAAGGTTTCATGGTCTATCTGACGAAAACTACTCAATTTACATGATAACACGGACATATATTATGTGCAGTGCTTTTTCCTATTATATTAGCCAAATGATAGAAACAAATTGTGTTCAACGCTTTTGATCTTCATCGGACACGAAGGCGGCTCAACAATCCAACTATTGGACCTTGCCAACCTTGGTTAGTGACAGCTGGTGCTGCGACCACCGACGACGAGGACGACAAAGACGACAAGCGAAAACATGTGTCTGGTGTTATGTTGAAATGGAGGATGTGGACCTGAGAATGAGGTATTAGTCGTGTTTATTATGTTATGATAATGAGGGTGAGGTCTTTAGCCATGCTCAGTGGGTAAACGCATGTAAGGGCTGTTTTCTCCCATTGCAATGCACGGGAATGTTTTCTAGTCCATACCAATATAAAAAGATCCAAAGAGGCAGATCTAAATCATCTCAACCGTCAAATCATGTAATCTAGTGGTTCAAATCGCTCCAATATTAAGCACCAAACACGTTTAACGCTTTAATTACCCACCATTGCCATTGGTTATAAACATGTTTAGACTCAACGCTATCCCATGAAATCTACCATGTAATTAATATATTACCATTTCCATGAAGAAAGTAATTAATATCTTACCAAATATCAATGTGCCACAAATATGCCTTACCTAATATAACGTGCCACTAATATCCTACCTAATACGTGCATTGCACGTACATAATTACTAAGACCGGCCATAGTGGGAGTAACATCACTAGTAATATCACACTTTTCAAGATAATTTTGCTTATGTGGCACATATTTAATGATGAGAGAGGTGATGGTGGTAACTTAGCTAGTTACTGTAACATCACACATACCAAGACAATATGAGTCTATAGGCTAATAAATGAACCATAATATGACAACACGCATATGTTACTATCCACTATGGAGATAGTAACATAGCTTAGTAAAATGTGATGTTACTAGTCTAAATTACTCCCCATTGTGACTAGTCAAATAAGAAATGGTATCATCTTGATTCTAGTACTATGGCCAACCCATACATCGTTTTCCATTTTATATGAGCTCATTATTACCAACTTATCTCAAGAGCCCGTAAGAGGAAAATTACAACAAACCGTACTTTTGGAGACTAGAAAACATGCCCGTGCGTTGCAACGGGAGAAAACAACCCTTACATGCCTTTACCTATTGAGCATGGCTAAAGACCTCAGCCTCATTATCATATAACATAATAAACACGACTAATACCTCATTCTCAGGTCCACATCCTTCATTTCAATATAACACCAGACACATATTTCCGCTTGTCGTCTTTGTCGTCCTTGTCGTCGGTGGTCGCGGTACCAGCTGTCATTAACCAAGGTTGGCAAGGTCCAATAGTTGGATTGTTGAGCCGCCTTCATGTCCGATGAAGATCAAAAGCGTTGAACACAATTTGTTTTTATCATTTGGCTAATATAATAGGGAAAAGCACTGCACATAATATATGTCCGTGTCATCATGTAAATTGGGTAGTTTCTGTCAGATATACCATGAAATCTTAGCTGGACTCTTCATGCATTTTGACGGGAGTCATTAGGCCGAGTGAGACTCGTTGAACGTGAAGACGTGAAAGAAAAAAGATTCCTTTCGTATCCCTAGTTTAATAAAATGAAGTGAAACAAAGCATCATGTGGGCATATTTCAAATATTCATCAAGTTTTATTAATATATGTATAGATTAAAACAATTTAGCTACAGTACCTCCCATTTAAAAAAAACATGTTTACAAAAATGTTTGCCTTTCCAATTTTAAAGTTTAAAAAGTGTTTGTGTTTTAAAAATGTTTCTAAATTCGAGAAATAATCACAACAATACCTCCTAGTTTTAAAAATTTGTCCGTATTTTAAAAAATACTCAAGTTTCAAAAAATAAAAAGACAAATATTTTTCTTTAAAAAATGTGCGACTTTAAAATTTTTAGTAATAACTTTGCCAAATTTTTGCATTCTAAAATATATTCACTTTGAAAAATATATTTTCGTCTCAGTATCTGGCATCACTGTGTACGTAATTTAAAATTTCGTGGTGCTAATAAAACAAATAGTCTTGTTTAGTCTATTGGTAAGCATTTGAGTGCTCTAGCATGAGCGGCAGGGTTTGATTCCTTGCGTTGCAATATTTTTTCTTGGAAATTCTTTTAGCGTGGGCTCTTTGTACGCTAATGGGCCGGCCCATTGCGGCTCTATGCGTCCTGTGAATTTTTTTTTGATAAAAACAAATCAAGAGAAGTAGAAAATGCTGCGACGTACAAAAAGTAGAAAATGCTGCGACGTACAAAGCCTTATGTGGGTCCACCGTGAACGAAAAATACTGAAGAAACAATCCTCCCTTTAATATTAATTAGGGAAGGAAGAGGATATTTATATGCAAAATAAGACAAACTTGACAAAAGGACTTTGTTATACACTGGCACCGTGCTGTCATGACTGAATTAAAATCTTGCGCCGCGTCAAATATTTTTTATATATCTTGCGGATTGTGGATTTATACGGAAAAAACCCTTTAAATTCTTCGTTCATGGTCAGTAAAGACCACAGAGAAACTGTGGAAAAGAGAAAAGAATCTGTAATAAAAATATTCTGATCTCTGGTTGCACAAAGATGGCCTAATATGACTTTGCAAAAATAGCAACTTCATCGGCTGGATTGCCAGTCATGAAACATTTTTTCGCACCCTCCGGCTGATCAAAGGGAAAGCACCTGATGGTCGCACTGGTCTCTTCTTTCACCTTCAGCTCATCCGCATCGCTGAAGTTTACCACAAATCAATCAAATCGTCAAATAAAAAAAACATGGTTGACCCACAAGGATAAAAGCCGTCCATTCAAACACGACCTACCTAGCTGACCATGGACCTCTTGCCCATTTACCCTCGGAAATGACCTCCTTCAGTTCTCCATATGAGTTGACATCAACTATATTACTGCAACGAGTGAAAAGGTTATTAGTTCTGATAAAAGAAATCTGGATCATGCAATGAAGAGAACCCACAAAAGAATCCATGTGTCCGACGACAAGTACATATAAACCTAACACAGGTACACACTAGAACAGTTATTATCACTATGGGGAAAGGATGGCATAAGAGCACAGAACAAAACGGGCATAAGAAAGTAGCAATAAACACTTCTTGAAGACAAGTTATGAGTTCATAAAAAATATATTCTGGATCATAAGTACCTATCACGAAATGTGATGGCCTTCTGTAGAAGAGATGCCTGAATTTCCTCTAGACGGTCTTTTATATGATCCACCAATATTGATGGTTCCATAGATATTCCAAACTCCTTTCCTTGCTTTCCAGGGACATCTCGCCTAGAAAGCACAACACTCCTGTTTTTTACATCGCGGGGACCAAGTTCAATCCTTATGGGAACTCCCTGTCAAAACAATAGAAGAAATGTCAAGCACAAGCCTATGGAAAAGTAGAAGGGGAAAATAACTGAACTGGAATTCCAGTAGAAGTGCAAAAGTGGTTACTTTCATTTCGTAAAAGTTAAACTTCCATCCAGGTGTCCTCAGCTCTGAGTCATCCACTTTGACTCTAATGCCTGCTTCTTTGAGCGTGTTCTGAACTGAAGCTACAGCTTCCATAACAACACCCTTTTCGTCACCCTTTTTCCAAATAGGCACTATTACCACCTGTGTTGAACAAAAAATTCTTACATTCTACTCACAAGTGTATAGTTCAAAATACTGAGAGCAGATAGTACGATGCAAAACTTTGCAGAAAAGGGACATAGCTGGCATTTTTGGCCAAAAAAAATTGAGTCCCTTTTATCCAAACTTCCACAGGGGTTTTGTAGAGTACAAGACAGATGAAGGAAAAACTTATACAGGTACAAGGGCCTGAGCTTTGTGCGCACAAAGGTGTAAACAAAGCAATGGGATAAGACCTGAATGGGAGCAATCCTCGGTGGAAGCATTAAACCAGCATCATCACCATGGGTCATGATGATCCCACCAACGAACCGAGTGCTAATAGCCCAAGAAGTCTGCCATACGTGCTCAAGTTGACCATTTTCATCCATAAACTGCAGCAGGTGAGGAAAATCAAAATAAACAGTTTGTCTCAGAGGATTGCAATAGGTACTTAACTACTTATAATAGCTAAATGATCGAGTACAGGAAGCACACAAGATTCCAATAAAATGAGACAGTTCAAAGTTGGTAAACAGCAACCTGTGTTTCGAAGGCACGGGAGAAGTTCTGGCCAAGGTTGTGACTAGTTCCAGCTTGTAAGGCCTTCTTGTCACCCATCATAGCTTCTATAGTGTAGGTCCGATCAGCACCAGCAAATGTCTCCACTCTTGATTTCCTGCCTGGAATAACTGGTATTGCAGCTTGCTCATAAGCAAATTTGGTATATACATCAATCATCTGCATCGCCTGCAGAGTATTAAGAAATGGAGCAGATGACAGCGCATTAGAACCTTTCATTGTTTCACATCTGTATCATTACTACATGAATGGCATGGTACTGAACAAGTTCAGGGGCAAAAGGAACTTGCAGAATGATGAACAAACCTCCTTCTCTGCCTCTTCAAGGGTTGCATGAGCTGTATGACCTTCTTGCCATAAAAATTCAAGAGTTCTGATGAATGGCTTAGTCCTCATTTCCCATCTTGTCACATTGGCCCACTAGAATAATAGGAAATAATTAGTACAGTAAATGATAGTGAGCGTGTTGACCCAAGTCTGCCAATGAGGTTACCTGATTAATCATGAGAGGGAGATCACGATAGCTCTGGATCCATTTAGTGAACATGTGATTTACGATGGTTTCACTTGTTGGTCTTACCTACAAAACCCTCGAGAATGGAAATGCAAAAAAGTGCAGCTTTAGAAGTGACCCACTCACAGAATTAATCGCACATTTATAAGAATTGTTCAAAGTGAATATAATGGTTCTTAACTTCATAAAACTAGAGCAAAGTATTACCACAAGCTTTTCCTCCAGCTCCTTTCCTCCTCCAATGGTAACTACTGCAAGCTCCGGACTAAACCCTTGGACATGACTGGCCTCCTTCTCTATAAACGAGTACGGTATGAACTGGTCCAACAAAGAGGGCAAGGATAAGAAAGTATATCAAGGGGAATGCCAAGAAAACAGTCTCATTCAGATAAAACATGAGCTAAGCTATGTGTGAAGAAGAAACAGTCACCAATTACAGCAATAATTTGATAAAATAGACTAGCTAATTAGCTATAAAAAAGATACTCCTTCCATTCCAGAATATAAGGTGTATTGGTTCCGTGCAAGTCAAACTTATGTATGTTTGACCAAGGTTATAGAATAAAATATCAACATCTAGAAAGGGCAACCTGGTGCATGTAGCTCCCGCTTGCGCAGGGTCCAGGGAAGGGTCCGACCACTTTGGGTCTATAGTACGCAGCCTTTCCCTACATTTCTGTAAGAGGCTGTTTCCAGGACTTGAACCCATGACCTCATGGTCACAAGGCAGCAGCTTTACCACTGCGCCAAGGCTCCCCTTCAAAATATCAACATCTAGAATACAAATTAAATAAAATATGAAAATATTTTTCATGATGGATCTAGTGATACAAATTGGTACTGCAGATGTTGATACTTTTTTCTAAAAGCTTGGTCAAACAAGCATGTGTTTGACTTATATAAAAACTAATACACCTTTGTTAGGAGCCCCTCCTAACTTGTACTCGTACATGTACAGGGCCTGGCCTCTTGGGCCAGCTCATGGGCCCCGCTCCTGACCCACTGCTGCATCTACAAGTACACAGGAGAAGGCTACGAACGGGGTATCCAGTGGATCACGGCAAACGGCACACAGCGGCTCGGCTCTCTTCTTCCTCTCGTTCCCCTTCCTTTGTTCTTCCTTACCCAACTATCAATTAGTGTGTAATCGATACTCTGCACTCGGATCAATGGTGCTTGTGAGCAATTGAGTGGTAGTGTGATCGGGTCCCTAACATCTGGTATTCAGAGCCAGTAAATATTCCCACAATTTTTTTTCACCCAGCACCACCTCCCCCAATTCCCCAATTTCCACCGGCGACAGCACCATGTCCGATCCAGAGCAGGCTCCTTGTTCCCTCGTCTATCCACCGGAGTGGGACGCCATGACCGCAGATGACCAGATGCTGTGGTTTCTCGTGCAGCTATCGGCGCAACTGGATAGCATCAGGTCTGAGTTCACGGCTGCACGCACGGGCGATCCAGCCGGGGCTACCTAGCGAGTCGATCCGGCTGCCTCACCTGCTACTACTACCGCTACATCAACAACTGCTCTGGCCGTGCTCCACACCAACCACGACACCACCTGCCGTGCCGCTGTTTCAGGCACAAACGAGTCTGCAATTGTGGCGGCCTCTGCCGAAGTCGCTCCCAAGCTTGCCGTCCTCCCCAGCGTCTTCTCAACCATCAAGGTCCAGGAGGTCCTCCAGATTACCCACCATGCGTCCCTTGACTGCATCGCCACGACGCCCGTGACCTGTTCGACAGAGTGCCCGAACCAAGTCACTGTCACATCGTCGCTCACGTTGCCAGTCATGACGGCACCACTACTCCCAGCAACCACAGTTGTGCTCGTCACCAACCTCAGTCACCCTGCTAGCAACGGTGATTCTAACCTGTGGGCGCCCCTAGACATGGAAGACAAGCTCCTGACCACTCCATCTTCTCCTATGTTTTCAGCTATCTATTCAATGCAGCCGTTCCTGAACCATGACCTGGACGTCTCGTTGCCCACAAGGCACCTAGGACTTTTGATACGGCCGACACCATGGCCATCGTTTCTGGCAGATCATTTTGCAGAGGGGAATGAGATTCGACCAACTCCATGGCCATCATTTCAAATCGGTGTGCCATCAGAGGACAAGGATGATTCATGTTTTTGTAAGCAGTTATTTCATGAAGGTAAAAAGTGGCTTTTAGAACTATGTGCTTGCTCTATTACTACGGCTCCTCAAGTGCAGCATTCCAATCTACCTATCACGACTGCACATCTATTTCTGAGCATGCAGAAAATGGCTGCTCTAAGCACTGAACATTCAAGCAAAAAAATTCTTCAGTTCATGCAATTTGGGCCGTATGAACTAGTCTGTTACAAGCTTCAGGGTTAAGTATCCAGTTTGTTTACTAGTGTTGTTGTTCAGACTGTACTCTCTGCATATCCTATTGATTCACTTCCTCTGTGGGAATTTGGTACATGTGCTGTGAAAGACACTGTTCTGCTCCATGGCATAGCTTGTGGTTGCGTCTCCGGTGACCCTGGATATGTGTGGTGGCCACAGGATCAGCAGCCAAGCATGAAGCGTGATTTGCAAGAATGGGCGCCTCCTGTTCAGTCTGCTTGAGAGCTGCTGCATTGGCCTTTTTGGGAGACATCTTCTGCTTCATATAGTGGTGATAACTCTCGTTTTGCAAGGTAATGGCAGCAAGACAGAGCTGCAATCACTACTGTGGCCCTCATTTCCATACAAATGCCAAGCAGTACAAGTATGGTTAGAACTACCCAAGTATGAACAAGGACAGCTCACTTCCTTAGTTTCCACTGAGTCAAGCAATTGTTGTGAGGCTGGGTCAAAGAGAGTGAAATTCAACACTCTATCCGTTTTTCCTAATTGCTCTAAACATTCCCAATGGAAAGTTGCATGGCCACTCAGTTCCAAGAGGAAAACATCTGCTAGCAGGCTCTGTCTTATGCCATGGCCATCATTTGCTTGCTATCCTGAAGGAGTTACTCTGAAGCACACATGGATGCTACCACAAGTCATTTATGTGATGAAGAGTTTATCTGGTAATCTGAATTCTCTTAGAGCTTTCTCAAGGTATTTTCCAAATCTGCAACTGAAGTCCAGATTCGGTCAAACAAATGTCCACCTGAAGCTTCCTTGGCCATCTGGTTCTTGCGATTGCCGAGCAGTGCAAGTGTGTTCAGAACTGCCTAAGGTGAAATATATTGAATATCAATTTATGGTTGTTTGTGAGCATCACGTAGTGGATTGGGATTATGCTGTTCTGGGTTGCATTCCTATTTCTGATAAATTGCAGGGAATAATTCATATTATGCATATATCAGTGCACTTGTTTTTTTTCGAGTCAAGAAGAATTTAAAGGCAGTGGTCGTGCTTCAATCAACTTTAACACTAACAATGCATGGGAACAGTGCTCCAATCTCCTTCGGAATTGCATAAGGATATTTCGAGTGCAGCTCTCATGCTCGTGGTTTTTGAAACGGGGCAAAAATGATTCAGATTTCAGTGGTCATGACAGGCTCCTTCACAGCAAGCAGTGATTGGGTGCTCTAAGTACAACATTTCCGAGTAGTGTCTGTCTTCAGTTCGTGCAGTTTTGGCCATTATTGTCTTTTGCTCCAGCTGGTATCACGATGCAATGGCAGGTGGACAAGCATCAATCGCGTGACAAAAATTCACAACATATTTTTATGTTGCCTCGTCCCCTTTCTGAACCAATATTATGTGAGGTTAATCATGGCTGGTATTTCGACACTCTCAAACTATTTGCGATTCAGGCTGTACAATTTGCAACAGAGATTCATTATTCAGATTCCAGTCTATTTGGTAGTGTATCATTCTCCTTTGGGCATAAACAAATGTTTCGCTGGACTCCAGATACTTCAGCTAGTGGTGACCACCTTGAGCAATTGTGGGATCCTGGAGGCCTTGCGAGCTATATATGCAGTACATGTGCATTGACTTCCCTGATGCATTACTTGTTTGAAGTCTGGCTTGCATATGCGACTCCTATATGCATCCAGTTGAGAATGAAGAAGCCAATGGGCAGCGGCGAACTAAATCAGTGGATGACCATCCATTTCTTGCATGGAACATTGGAGCATGATTGCAGACTTGACAAGCTCATAGCACTATGGGGGTCCTTGCTGCCATTCTATTGCCAGTCATGCAAGTCTACGAGGAGCGGAAAATCTGTGTGTGGGCCACACCTGATGATCTAGGGAGCTTCACCGTCGTCCAGGAAGGCTATGGGACTTCAGCTTCCAATCAAGACACTTTTCAAGGAGGGAGGGGTTTCATCACCAGTGTCGCTGTCGTCGTCGTGCAGGGCTCCATCGACCACAAGTACTACCTCAACTTCGATCAAGACTATGTTGGCAACGACCACTTCCGCGGCGCCTCTTGGGATGGAGTCACCATCGGACACGGCTACTACAACTTTGTCGTTCAAGTCAACCCCGACTTCGACTACCATCAGGACTTCGAGCTAGTCAAGGAACACCGAGTGCAATGGGATCCCGGCGGTTCTCGGTGGTGTCGGCTTGGGGTCAAGCCGCATTTCAAGGAGGGGGGGATGTTAGGAGCCCCTCCTAACTTGTACTCGTACATGTACAGGGCCTGGCCTCTTGGGCTTGCCCCGCTCCTGAACCACTGCTGCATCTACAAGTACACAGGAGAAGGCTACGAACGGGGTATCCAGTGGATCACGGCAAACAGCACCCGGCGGCTCGGCTCTCTTCTTCCTCTCGTTCCCCTTCCTCTGTTCTTCCTTACGCAACTATCAAGTAGTGTGTAATCGATACTCTGTACTCGAATCAATGGTGCTTGTGAGCAATTGAGTGGTAGTGTGATCGGGTCCCTAACATCCTTATATTTTGGAATGGAGGGAGTACATATAGGACATAAGTATCTGGAACACGTGCATACATTCGTACTATGTTTCAAATGATTTTTTTTTTCACTTTGTTATGCCTGCTTTACATCCAAAACAAGTTAATAGCTAGCACCTGCACATCAGGTATGAAGATCATAGCTCAGCAATAGATAAGCCAAGACATAAACTGATATTTTTACAAAAGGATTATATTTCATCGTGTGGCGCTATTAAATGGTACCGACATGCATCGAATTAGAGCAAAGAACGGCAGAAACAAACTAACATCTTGATCGATCAAGACTCTGGCTTCGGCACTACAGAAAAAATAGCGCAGCCAAATGAAACATGGTATGCGTACCTGAGGGAAGTACATGTTGCTGTGCCCCGTCTCCTTGAACTTTACATTCAAATAATCCTACAACAACAACAACAAAAATAAAAAATATTCAAACTCTGTACTAAACACACTTCCTGCTATGAAGTACTCCACTTCCAATCCCATGCAAGGATTACAAGTTTATACTAAGGACGCGCTAAAATTGACAGCATTTTATGAATATTACTCGAATGCATAAGCAACGATAAAATGGTAAGAGTGGCACGTCAGGAAGTGAGAACTAGAGGTATAAGACTGAGAGGCGAGGCCAAGATACCGTTATGGTTGCTACAATTCGCACATACACAACACTAAATAAGTTCATACAGTTCACAGTGTATTCAAGCATCGCCTCACAGTAGCACCAGGTAACTACCATTCTTGTTTACACCAACAATGTCAAAGTCTGCCCAACAAGCACGGGCATTAAGGCGCGTTGAAGCGAGCACGCGGTAAGGAGGACTATACTCTGGAGCACCGACCTGTATGGCCTCCCAGATGGCGTACCCGTAGGGGCGGATGACCATGGTGCCCCGCACGGGCCCGTAGTCCGCGAGCTCGGCGGCGGCGATCACGTCCGTGTACCAGGCGTTGAAGTCCGTCGACCGCGGCGTCACCTGCCCCTCCCTGTCGCCGCCGCGTGTCTCCATCTTAACGGGCGCTGCCGAGGAAGCACCCGCGGTCGTAGCGGCAGGGCATAGCCTCGCCGGAGACGTGTGGAGGCAGCGGCCCCGGTGGCGGAGCAGGGCCGCCGGTCTGGCCGCCGCCGGCGCGAGTAGCGAGGGGAGGCGCAGCAGCGAACCCATCAGAGGGGATGATTAGTTGGATTGGGGGTGTGCTGCCCGAATGCTTCTGCTATACCCTGACAGGCTGGGCTCTTATTGGGCTTTCTAGGTCAGCCGGCCGGCCCAACTGTTGGCCGGTCGCCTACCGAGCGTTAGATTGCACGGAGCTCAGATAGACGCAGACTGCCCCTCAGAGAGAGAGAGAGACGCAGAATAGGTCGTTCGCTGCAACCAGTTAACGAGCGCTTCTTCGGGAGCCTCGCAACGATCAGCGCCACTTGGCGCGCTCTCAGCCATTTTGCCACGTGTCGTGTTTTGAACGCTCTTTTTAGATTTTGTTTTTTTCTTATTTTTTCTCACGTGTTTTCGGCTTTTTAAACGGTTTTTTCAGAGTTTTTTCGACGTTTTGGTTTCTCCATGGTCTTTCTTAGCTTTTCGATAAAAAAAAGATTCAAATTTTTTTTTGCGAAAAAACGTGTTTTCTTTTTTTTTTCCTTTTGTGAAAGTCACGGTTTTTCTTCCGCGAGAGGCACAGTTGTGCTTTAGCGAGAGTCACGGCTGTGCCTCTCAGAAACGAAAAAAATGTGTTTTTTATTTTTATTTTCTTTCGCGAGAGTCACGGTTTTGCTTTCGCGAGAGGCACGGTTGTGCTTTCGCGAGAGTCACGGCCGTGCCTCTCGAAAAGGGAAAAACAAAACGCGTTTTCTGTTTTTTTTCGTTCGTGAGAGTCACGGTTTTGCTTTCGCGAGAGGCATGGTTGTGCTTACGCGAAAGTCACGGCCGTGCCTCTCGGAAAGGGAAAAATACGCGTTTTCTATTTTTTTTCTTTCGCGGGAGTCATGGTTCTGCTTTCACGAGAGGCACGGTTGTGCTTTCGCGAGAGTCACGGCCGTGCCTCTCGGAAACGGAAAAAACGCGTTTTCTGTTTTTTTCCTTACACGAAAGTCACGGTTTTGCTTCCATGAGAGGCACGGTTATGATTTTGCGAGAGACACGGGCGTGCCTCTTTCGGAAAGGGAAAAAAACCGTGCTCCCGGTTCGTTTTTTCGCCCGGTTTTTTTCATCCGATTTTTTCGTCTGTTTTTTTCATGAAAAAAAAGTTCGTCAAAACAACATGGGATCTAGTTTTGAAAATCTCGACGCGAGGAATCCAACGGTGAAAACGGTTCGAGATTTGGACGCACGGTTTAAGAGATAAAACGTTTTGAATAAACGGATCTAGAAAAAAGGGAAAACTCCCAGGTTGCGACAAGTGGCGCGCTGCATGTGCGCCACTTGTCGCGACCTACGAAAGTGGAGTGTTCTTTGCAATGAGTACTCCTTAATTAGTAATTTCGCCATCTCCCCTTTTCCTGCACGCGCGCACAAAAGAAGAGGATCTCCGCACTCACCGGCCGCCTCATGCTCGTCCTTACAGCATCTCTAGCAGACCCCGCATAAGTGGTTAAATCCGTAAAAAATTTATGTTTTACAGTTTTGGAAAGAAAATTGTCCAAAACAGAAACCGTAAAAATGGTCCAACCGTAAAATTTTTAAGGGCCACCGCAAATGCACACCCGAAACCCTTATCTTTGAAGGTTGGAAGGCCGAATTTAGAGGCCCCCGTATACCGGTCAAACCTCGTCGGAGCAAATACGCCGCCGCGGAGTTTGCCGGAATCCGCCCTAAACTCGCCGGAATTCATCACTGCACATCGGAAAAGGCCGCTAGACGCCGCAATCGATCACCGCCGATTTGAATTGGACGAGCTCGACATCGTCGTGGCCTCCCATGACCTCAGCCTGGCCGCCGAAATCCTCTCGACGCGGCAGACAAAGGGGCACGGCTCGCCTGGCAATAGAGTAAGGCGCGGACGACGTAGGCGACAGGGCGTGGCCGACAAGGCTGGGCACGGACGACGGAGGCGACGGGGCGTGGCTGGCGAGGCTGGGACGCAACCGGCACGATGATGGGGCGCGACCAGCAGGGACGGGGCGCAACCGACGGGTGACGGGGCATGGCCTGCGGGTGACGGGGTTGGGCGCGGCCGGCATGGCCGGCTGGAGGAAGGGGCGGCAACGGTCGGACTGGAGGAAGGAGCTCTTTATTCCAGTTTTACAGTTTGTTTTACAGTATTTGTTCAGCTGCGCTAGTTTTCGAGCCACAAACACAATCGTCATGAAACTGCAAACGCGTTTTGCGGGTCAAGTTTTTGCAGAGTCTACTAGAGTTGCTCTTAGCCGCCTTATTTGTCCAACCAGCGAACCGCCTACCCTCGTCGTCTTCCGTCCTCACTGAGGAACACATTCGTTAGTCACGAAGAAACATGACCATCGGAGTAGTAGCGATTTTCGTTGTCGGTCGTAGCGAAAGAAGGCGATGGTTGCAGATCTGTACGCCCGCCCTTGGCTCTACACTTGCATGCGCTTGTCCATCAACTCGCACCTCTCGTGCCCTCCCCTCCCCTCGGCCGCATGTAATTGTCATCTCTCATCGCCACTGAGGAACACATTTTCACTAGTAGAATGCCCGTGCATTGCTACGGACTACCATTTGATATAAATCGATTAAATAAATAATTAAAATCGTATTGAAAGTAGAAGCTCATGGCTACCATTTGGTATAAATAGATTAAATAAATAATTAAGATCGTATTGAAAGTAGAAGCTCATTTCTCTCAGCTCCTCGAAATTCAGCCGTCAGGACAGTCCGGGATTCCTGAAATCCAGACCATATATGGGGAGAAATATGGTTTTTCGGACTATCCGCCATGTTATCGCCAACACGCGAGCCCAACACAAAAATCCCCACTCACTTTTTTCTGCTAGACCTTCCCATTCCTACTCGTTTTTCGGCCATAGCGGAACATTTCTCACTGGAACTCCCTAATTTAAAACCAGATGACGACCACCTCACCTTTGCAGTGGAGCCCTCTCTCCTTCATATCTTACTTCCCCACGGGCTGCCCTAATCCCCTCCTCCCATGTGTTCGTGTTGATCTGCCACCACCATAAAGGGGGAGGAGGTGAGCACCGTTCATGACGCCCCCACCCCACCCCCCCGATATGATGTCTCCTGATCCATTACTACATTGCAACATAGAGTTGAAATGCCATGCATTACCATGAAATAAAAACATATCCATTGTTGGGCATGCAACTGATACGCCACGGGGTCCGTTATCAACTCTTGAAGCAATCAGCCAATGGATTTACTCTTCTATCATAACCAAAAAATTGTACGACTTGATGGAAAAAAATATAAATGGCTCAGTCATGCAAATTCTACAAAGCCATCTCTAATGAAACACAATTTTACCACATTTTCTAAAGTAGAAACATTAGCCGTAACTCAGTAGACTAACCCCAATCCACATCCATATCTGCTGGATAATATATATATTTTTTTGGGGGGGTGGGGGGAGGCGTGTGTCCACCTAATTTTTATAGGACAAGTGGACATCACACATATTCTCACGTCAATGATAATCTTGCTAAACCCGAAACAAAATACTGTTGCCAGACACTTCAAGTAACCAACTACTGATCTATCATTGTTCTTACTGAGTTATACCAAATCCACCGTGAGTTGTAAGAAGTTAGAAAATAAACCAAAAAATAAATTTAAAATACATTAGAATATCGAAAGCCATGCTATAGTACCACCAGATATGATCTGAGAAAACAAATGTTCCCATCAATAAGAGAACTGCATGGCAAACAGCTAGATAAGCAAAAATAAATATAACTACGATAGAATCTCAGCTTAAAATAGCATAGCACCCTTGATTAATTCCTGAGAGTCCACTACTAACGAAGGCCGCAACATGATGAATCCTTTCATCCATAAACTACAATATTTCAGCAATCAGCTCTCCTGACAAGGATACTCCATTTAAACACATGTCACTTGGCACCGACATAGCGGCCATCCTCAGCCTAGGCACATCCTCACAAGTCTCACCAATATGCCCAGTGCTCCATAAAAAATACAAAATGAGATCCCCATTAAAAGTTTGATAGCATAACTATCACCAAACTTGAAGGTGATGTTTTATCATGTAGACATTCCTCGAACACATATCTGGATCCTTCTTGAAAGAAACCTGGGTTGGAATAAATGTACACACCTCTAGGCAGGAGAAAACAGAAAGCAAACACGGATATGATTGAAACTGCCTGGGAAGAGTCTCAGTAATTGTTACCTTGGTTTTCCTTAGCTCCATTACATCATTCACATAATCACAAACTCTGTAATTGAGCCGATAAAGGAATAGGTTGCCATACAAGCATTAGATCAGTGTTAGTAATCTAGCTCATGTGATATTTCACAAAAGCAGTAGTTCCATCACGAACGGTGGTGGACTGTGTGCCCTTTGTATCTGGTTTTCACCTGGTTTCCCCTAATTAACCGGGCAACTCTCTTCTTCTTCTTTATAAAATGCAGGACCCCCTGCCCATCTGGAGGTAGTACTTGGAAAAAGTATATTATTTTGTGTCTGGTTTATTTTTTAATGTAGAGGATTATGCATGATTTATATCAGTTAATAAACCGTAGGACAACATTTTCAGTTCTAATCTCCATAGCTCTACGTAGTGTGTACTAACTTTTTTTTTTTGCAAATGCGGGGAGAGCCATGGAAAGTCAAGTGCTACTTGATATAGTAGGTCAAACAACCTACAAACATTGTACTTCTTAGTCAAGGTCAAACCAGTTCACGGGAACAATCCAAATAATAGTAGTTATCATGTCTTGAAAGAAATATACAATAGGTGTTCATATATCTAAAGGCAGCACATTCATTATTCCAGCTCCAAACTCGAAGGCAATATATAATTTACGAACATTACTCCAATGTCATAAAACCTGCAATCTCGAATATGACCTTTCGACTCAAGAACCATATTCTGACATGGCACTCATATTTTACCGTTTGATAGTGCAATGAAATTCTAATAACACAAAAAGTAAGTCGTCCACATGTGATATTTATTAGGAATGTGTGTTATATAACAAATATTTATCGCGCCCCTCATTATTACTGTAACTTCTTCAACATGAGCATACTCTCATGCAGTGGCGGAGCTACAAAAGAAAAGTTGGGCGGGCCAGGGAATACAAATGTTTTATTTTTTTGTGAATACGCAAGCTGCGTATCTTTGCATTGATAGAAGAAGGGTTTATACCAGGAGATTACAACCACACGCAAGCCATGTACGCTAGAGGCATGTTCGCCGGCCAGGGAATACAAATGTTTCCAAATTATTAACCATATATATATATATATATATATATATATTTATTTATTTAAGCTATCAAAGTATAGTAAACAGCGCTACCAAATTGACAGTAAACGACAATTGAGTGCACTGTTAGACAGTAAACAACAACACTATTTTTGTTGTGAACTTGTAAACTGTAAACTTGGCATCTGTTGTGAACTTGTAAAGTGTCAAGAACAGATCTTCAGTGGATTATTTATGTTTATTGGGGTCGAATTTAGGGGATTTAGGGGATGATTTAACGAACAATGACCTAAGTTGAATTTAGGGGAATAAAATTGAGAATCATTCAAATCGATTAGCTATGCTGCTTGCAGGGATACACATTAGTAGTGATTCTCATGGATTGAGAGAAGAAGCTAGCTAGTTGGGTGCTTGGGTCGCCGCCTACCGTTGCGTTGTCGCGTGGGTCGGCTGAATACACGTGTGCCGGTTGGCCGTCCGTCCGTGGGACACTGATGTGTGCGGTGCTCCGGTGGCCGGCGGCTGGCGTCGCGGCAGCCGGCGGCTTATGTGTGCTTCCTACTGCACTATGAGGCCGCAGTCGCGGTCGAACCCTGAGCCTGCATCGCTGTGAATCCTACGCGTACGACTCTGCTGCGTTTTCTGTACGGTGTCCGTCAGCGCTGTGAGCTGCAGTACTATATAATTAGCTTTTTGCTCCAGACTTGGGCGGGCCACGGCCCAATCGGCCTTGCCGAAGCTCCGCCAGTGCTCTCATGGATCAAGAGGCCACGAAAACTCCTAAACTGAAAGGTTATAAATGAGTGCCACAAAAGTCAAGCCATCTAACACTCCATCATATTGTATACCACGAAATAAAACATTAAGAAGAGATGTTTGAAGTAGTACCTCTCTGATAATAAGGGGGGATACTTACTACTTTGAGCCATACAAGAAATCTGGCATAGTCAAGTTAGCTCCGAGCAGTCAATACATAGCAGGATAATTTCAAGTTCTGTGCAACCACATCAACACATGAGATTATATGGTTAGATACAGAATCATATACAACTCAAAGTAAGTTTACAGTTTACACTAACCATTCTACAGAAAGAAAATAAATGTCTATGTATGTTCTAATTTGTATTTAGTGCAAATAACTTTCCATACGATTTAAATTTCCGCATAAAAATGTCTCTCGGTTTAGGTAAGAGTTATTTCTCAGATATTTGAAACAGGGTGATTTTTTTGATCCTAGCAGACAAGAAGCCCATAGATGTGCAGATCCCACGTGTACTATAGTTATATAATTTGAAGGGTGCTATGATCAAGAAAAAACTAATCTGCAAAAGCATGTATGTATGGTCTGAATGATAAATAAAAATTCAATTTTTTCCAATTTGAGAAGCAGGTGTCGCTGATATATGTAGATAGTCCAAAGGTGATTTATCTATATATCCTTCACCTTGATATCATATAACCTATGTTCAGCCCTAAAGCATGTAATTGTTTCCTTGTCAACAAAGCTAATATGAACATAAAATGTGTGGTGTTAATCACCAACAGGGAAGGTAGATCCTACAGTTCTGCAACAGGCAGCAACCAAGATATACACAAAAGGGTAATATGTGCAGGAGAACTTAAAATGACAACACCTATAACAACATATATAAAAGGCAGACTGTACCGCGAGCTAAGAAAAGTACTCCCTCCGTTCGGAAATACTTGTCTCAGAAATGATTGTATCTAGACTTGATACAATCATTTCTGAGACAAGTATTTCCGAACGGAGGGAGTAAGAATTATCTAACTGATAGATGCCCAATAGTAAATTTTCTTTACTGTGCACTATTTATTGTAGCATCGGTTACACAATTAATCACCTTGAAGTGTCCTCATCGTTCAAAATAAAGCTTGTGCAGGTGCCTTTCTTCTTCTGCACTGCTGGCAGAAGTTGCTATGTCACCCAGATTCTGAGTTGCACCTTAGATCATTTCAGATGGCTAACTATGCCTATAAGAAGAAGAAAATTGTCATTTACCAAATTCAAAAGCAGAGGAACCTCAAATAATAAGGTGTTTTCATTGCTCACATGTAAAAAAAAAAATCAAAATCTCAACAAATGAAGTCAGAACCTGAACAATGGAAATTTGTTCAGAAATTAGTGAAAAGAACTCATCTAATTAGTGTCATGATTTCATATGCGTAACAGTATATTTGGTATATAATATAGCACACTTTTAAACTCTTTGATGTATCAATCCTGAACCATATGGAAAACCATATTGAATCTCGGACAACTCCCTGAACTTATTCCGTTCCGTTCCCAGTCATGCCGCTCCTTCCAGAATTTGTCTAGGTGCCTGAAAAAAAATACTTAGTTAACCTCTAATGAGAATAATAAATTTGCATGTCATGATGGATAGTTTTATGACTGTATTAAAAAATTACTCTAATATGACTCGGTGGTTTGAGTTGCTAGATATTGTAGGCCATCTGGTTAAATCAAGGTCTGACTTCCTAGATAGAAATAGACATGAGAGGAGCACTTTCAGGGCTTCTTTGGATCACAGGATTTGCAAAACAAAGGAATAGGAAAAATGGAGGATTTGATTGCCATGACATAGCCAATCCTGTGGATTTTTTCCAGAGGTCGGACCTCATGTGTAAATTCCTTTGGAATCGGCACCTTGAAGACCCAATCCTGAGGAATTTTAATGGCCCAATCCTTTGATCCAAATGCGTTTCATAGGAAACAATCCTGAGGATTGATATCCCATGAAAATCCTGTGAAAATCCTCCAATCCAAAGAAGGCCTTAATTGGGTCAATTCCATGAGCGGAAGTGGCACAAGTCAGCAGTGTGAGAAAGCGGCTGCAACACAAAATCAGCAGTTTGAGTGGCACAAGTCAGCTGCATTAGCCAACAGCATCCTGTCCACATATGCAAGAAGCTCCTGCAGAAGGAACAAAATTACATATTCTACTGAACCCAAACTTATTAGTAACAAGCTTAACGGCTGGGGCTCAAGTTAAATGACATGTTCCTCGACGGCAGTGACGAACTCATCGACCAAGTGAATGCACGACGAGAGAGCCACCAGGGGAACAGAGATGGTGACCAGGGCCTTGAGCGCAACTGGGACGCGGCCATCACGGCCACGGTGGTGGAGGGCTCATGAAAACGGACGATGACACTCGCCGCTGTCATCCGTGGCGGCAGTGGCGGAGCTACAAAAGAAAAGTTGGACGGGCCAGGAAATACAAATGTTTTATTTTTTTGTGAATACGCAAACTGCGTATCTTTGCATTGATAGAAGAAGGGTTTATACCAGGAGATTACAACCACACGCAAGCCATGTACGCTAGAGGCATGTTCGCCGGCCAGGGAATACAAATGTTTCCAAATTATTAACCATATATATATATATATATATATATATATATTTTTATTTATTTATTTAAGCTATCAAAGTATAGTAAACAGCGCTACCAAATTGACAGTAAACGACAATTGAGTGCACTGTTAGACAGTAAACAACAACACTATTTTTGTTGTGAACTTGTAAACTGTAAACTTGGCATCTGTTATGAACTTGTAAAGTGTCAAGAACAGATCTTCAATGGATTATTTATGTTTATTGGGGTCGAATTTAGGGGATGATTTAACGAACAATGACCTAAGTTGAATTTAGGGGAATAAAATTGAGAATCATTCAAATCGATTAGCTATGCTGCTTGCAGGGATACACATTAGTAGTGATTCTCATGGATTGAGAGAAGAAGCTAGCTAGTTGGGTGCTTGGGTCGCCGCCTACCGTTGCGTTGTCGCGTGGGTCGGCTGAATACATGTGTGCCGGTTGGCCGTCCGTCCGTGGGACACTGATGTGTGCGGTGCTCCGGTGGCCGGCGGCCGGTGTCGCGGCAGCCGGCGGCTTATGTGTGCTTCCTACTGCACTATGAGGCCGCAGTCGCGGTCGAACCCTGAGCCTGCATCGCTGTGAATCCTACGCGTACGACTCTGCTGCGTTTTTTGTACGGTGTCCGTTAGCGCTGTGAGCTGCAGTACTATATAATTAGCTTTTTGCTCCAGACTTGGGCGGGCCACGGCCCAATCGGCCTCGCCGAAGCTCCGCCAGTGCGTGGCGGTGGCCTCAAAGGCAAGGCGAGATCGTCGTGGGTCGGCACCACCGTAGGCCCGCAGTTGGCCACGTACAAGACGACGCTAAGAGCGGCGTGCGGGCTGTGTCCTCCGTGATGCGCGGCAGGTGCTTGTACCCAGACTTGGCCATCTGCAGGGTTGCGATAGCCGGAGATCGAGTTGGAGGTGGGGGTGGACGGAGGAGAACCGTCACGCGAGCAGCGGCGGCGGCGAGGTGGGCGGCAGTGCATCGGCATGTCCTTTTCCCGCGTGATGGTCCAGAGGCCACCATGCTCCCATCTGCGCCCTCTCTCTTCCATGGCTTGTAGAACGGACGGGATGGGTAGGAACTTGAAAGGGAGGCAACCCCTGATTCAGATCGGGTGGGGATTGTTTGGAAAGACTGGAAAGAAAATCAAAATCGGGATCCTCCAAAAAAAACAAAAAAAAACCGTTGTCAGCTCCGAAAAAATCGGTCGGTGCCAGATGCTTTCGATAGATGGGAGGGGAGGAGCGAACAAACAAAAAAGCGACAACCTTCGTACTCAGACTTAGAAGTAGAGATTAGGAGTAGAAAGATTAAGAAAGGTAAGAATCGATGTGTTAGGAAAGTTAGGATTTTGAATAGATTTCTATGAAAATGGTGTTTAATTTTTGGTAACATGATATTAGTATCTGCCTGTTTGTGACATGCGTGGTTAGAAAAGTTTGCACATGTTAACATAGTTTTTGTTTGGAGGGTAAAAAAATCAATGTGAAGATATGATGATGAAAGATGAGACGAAACTAAACGAGACGAAAATAAACCAGACGAAAAAAACCATGAACGTAATCCTATCAACTGTTCCATTAGGAACTAGTAAGAGTGCACGTGCAACGCACGTATCCTAATAAACTACAATAAAAACATGAAGTTTGTCTTGTGTTTTTACCTGAACATTTAAATGTGTGTCACGCCCAATGATTTTAATGTAGCAATTTATTTAGATTAATTCATGGGTCTTGTTTGACCCGTGAAAGACTTCCATGGTTGAAATGTTGTGATCCCAAAATTCCAAGAAAATAATGAAAAAACTCGCTCATGTACAAACGACCAATACACATGTCTTCACATAAAATCAACGGTCACATAAATGTATTTTTAATTGTTACTTATTACAAAAATACTTAAAAATAACAACTAAGCAACATTATCTAGTAATCATTATTTGATGATGATCCTCTCTGAAAGGTCCATCTTTTGATGTGGTCTATAATGCTTCGTTCTAAGACTGGGATATTGTAACTTCATTCTCTTCATACTTCAAAATATGAACCAAAAATCACTTCCTCAGTTCAAAATCATCCTAGATATGCATTATATAACATTGTAATTTAAAAAAACACGTGTGACGTGTGTAGAAACGAGCATGGTGTCAGCATTTACCTTCAGTACTAGAAAATGTAGCGTCCCATCATGCCATGAGTGCATTAAGTTGAAAACCAAATAACCAGACAGGGACTGCATGTATAAAATGTTACATGCGAGTTGAATGAATCAATTAAATTGTGATGTATTGACAAGATTATTACCTGTATGAGTTTGTGGGAACAACAAGAACTTTGCGTCCCCATATAAAAATGTCGTCCTTCAAGGCAGGATTGCAGCTTAGAGTGCAAGGTTTAGATCGTTGACTATAGTTTCAAGAATATACTTTACGAAAGTGGGTATCGAAAGCGGGTCCAAAATAGAAATAACTTTTTTATGTTGGTCCAAGACAAACAATAAAAATAACCCAAGAATATCACAATGCAATAAAATCTACAAGAATACATGCATCTAGAAATACATCAATCAATATCATTTATTAAGACCAAATAAACAATTAATTTGAATTCAAATCTTATCGTATCACACTCTAGCAAGCTAGACGTCATGGCACGCCAGTATCCTCACAGCCATGTTAAAACAACCAGGATCCATGTACTCATTTTTTTAAATATGTTCTTTACATGTCTCAAGTTTAAACTGATAGGGTAAGGTTGAGAGCTTTTCACCCATTCGCTCTTGTGAAATGAGAATTTTGTCAATTATAATTATACAAGAGTAATAATTTATTAGAAACAAAAATAAACTGGTAGAATGTGTCTTACTCTAGCAACGGGACATCATCAACCATGTTGATGAACAAGCAAAGTTCATCTATTAACTCATCATTTGTTGGAGTGACAAACAGCAAAATGATAAATGATCATGAGATGAGCTCAACTTGTGGCGATGAGTTGGATGCTTTGGGTTTGTTAGGAGGTGTTTCGACGATCATACAATGAGTAGGATCTGTGTTGGTTTCATCATCATCCAAATCTCGGTTTCTTATATCGTCATCATTGAATTCTGAGTCGACTAAAATGACACATAATTTTGTTCTAAAATCTGCCATGTGAACCTAAAGTAAAGCAGTAATAAAACTTAGTTTTCAAATAATGATACAACACAAAATAATTAGTATCAGGATATGATGCAAAATATACATGTTCGGGAGTGTCGGACAAACTATCTCCCGTGAAGTACTCCATGTAATTTAACATCGAGAGACCACAAGATGACCTACATATTTTTTTGTTATGCTTAATAACAAAAATATTAATAAAAATTATTAGTATAATAAAATGATGATAACTGAACCACACAGCCATACCGGACACGCTCAATGGAAAAAGAATTGAACACTTGCCGCTAATATAAATCAAATGACCAAAAGGGCTATGAATAAAGGAATTGAATTTTTGAACACATTTTTTTATATAAATCAAATGAACAAAAGGGCTATAAATAAAAAAATGAATTTTTTAATGCATAATTATTTAGAGAGGAACCCATATAAATATTCTTCACTGAATGTGTTGTCAATCATATATATTAAAAATGAAACAAAAGAGACACGCCCGATGATCCATTTGGTCGATGATCGGTTTAGTCTGGGTGGCGTAATTAGGCCACAGAAAAGCAACCAGAGGTCGGATTTTTGTAAAAAAACAGAGGAACACTAATAAAGAGCAGCCGGTAAAAAGTAAAATAAAAGAAGGAGCAACAGGATAACGCGTCGCACTTTGCTTTCTCGGTTTCTCCAGTGGTGTGCGGTGAGATCGTGAAACACTATCACTTTGCTTTCTCCACTCATGACTTGATTCCTCCGCCAGCATCCTCCTCTGTAGCACGACGCCTCCTCTGCAGCATGCCGTTCTCCGGCCACGGCGATGCCCGGCGGCCCCCCTCCCCCAACCCACACCACCAACACAACCACCACGGCCTCGCCCCGTCTCGTCCTATCCCCACCATAGCCCCGCCCCGCCGGCCCTTACCCCCACGACGACCTCTCCCCGCCGGCCCTTATCCACACAACGGCCTCTCCCCGCTAGCTCCTGTCACCACCGCGGCCTTGCCTCGCCGCCAACCCCGCTCATCTTCCCTAGATCAGCTCTGCCCCCGCCATCGTACTGCCCAGAGCAGATCGAGATGCGAGCTGCTGTACATGATGTGGGAGGAGGCATCTCGAATTGGACCGAGATTCAGTCCATTGTGCCCGCCGTAATCATCGCCCCCCGTGCTTGGCTCACACAGTCGCTCCGGAAAGAAGTTCGCAGCTTGTGTACGTGCTCGGTTGCTGAAGGTATAATGTTCGATTAGATGTTGTTAGTGCACCTATGGTTATCAGTGGGGATTTAGTCAGGTGACATTTTTGAGTCAACCATGTTGTGACAAAGCTAATTGAGTTGTGGATTTGAATCCCGGGTGGCTTAATTTGTCACAATCAGCTGGCTATAATTGATGTTGAGTCATTTTTTGTGGTGGTTGCTTGATTCCTGTGGTATTCTCAGGTTGTAATGTCGCATTATTACCGGCACTAAGTAACAAAGAGTTCCAGGGTCACACGCAGGTTGGTATCTGCACTATTTGTATCAAAAATACATCTGGCTCCATCATTTGACATCTGAACTTTGCTGATGCTTATGCCATTGTATGCACAACAGGCGCCTTCGCCACATTGTCATTCATTTGTGAGATGTTTCTATTTCTCTATGTTGGCATGGATGATATAGAGTAGTGGAAGAATGTTAGTGAAACACATACAGGTATGCTATCTATCTGCTTCTTTCCATGCGAGGAGTAACATATTTGTTGTTCAAATCTAGAAATGGTAACACATTTTCTATACTATATGCAACCCAATGAAATGTATGGCCTTGAGCTCCATTATTTAGGCCAGATCTCATGTGAGGTGGTCCGTCAATTGCATTGGCATACCAAATCTGTTAATGAAATGTGCTTCAGGAGTGCTAAGCAGTGAAAAAATAAACATAACAACATACCAAATGTACCCTGTTAAGCATAAATGGTTTGAGTTATATTAGGAGGCGTACCCAGTCGTCTGAAGACTGCTCTTAATATATTATTCTCTTTTCCATGTTGTAACATTTAGATCAATCCACTTACTGGATTTTAATTCCATGTGCTCGGATGCATATTTGAATAAATCATCCAGTCCTTCTAGCTGTTGTACCAACAAATGAAAAAAGTATGAGCATGAAAAGTGAGAAATAAGAGGAAAAATAGCTTCTTATGAAAAGATGGGTCAGTAGGACTAACTACTGACCGTATTAGTGAAGTCCTTGCGGTTCATTGATGGGCCTAGCGAGTCGACACTTGAACACATAGTTTCCTGGCATTTATAACACATAGGTACCAGTGAACGTCGTCCATGTTTATTGGAATGAATATCTGAAGAAAATGATTATTTTAGTTGTACTCCTATGTGGACGAACCGGTCGTTCTCGTTGTAATTCATAGAAATATGTAGAAAAGTAAGACTAGCCATATTATTTTCCAAAATACTCTTTGGCTCTGTTTAATACCCATGCTGGTGTGGCATCTGTGTCATCTGAGGACAGATAGCAACCGATCTTTATCATCTTAGAGATGCATGCACTCAATAAGAACACACTTCCACCTGACCTTACTCGTAGATGCTCTGTAGGTAATCACAATCTTCATCAGCTATAGAAATTGAGTGACTGTAAGTTAGGAAATCAAAGATTGGATATGCAGTGTTTCATGTAGCTGGCATCACCTGTGTGGGATTGTTTTTGTTCTATCGTTGTAATGACTACTGTAGATTTGGCTCGACGCCGTTTGTCACATAGGCTTTGTAATATACCTTGTCTATGTTGCTCATACTGGCCACTTTCCATCTGCCTCTTGAGTGCTTGTTTTGCTTCTGTATAATAAGTGTTAATTAGGTACAAGACAACATGAGCAAAAGTGTTTTGTCAATCAGATGTACGGTGTAAGTGTCAATTAAGTATGATAGATAATATGAGCCACAATTGAGTACCATATGGAGTGTTGCATCTGTAGGCTTGAAGTGGCGGTCGTAACACAGTCGGTTGGGAGGACTCAATGTCAGAGTCGATATTATGGACATTTTCCTTGTTAGAACCGACACTGTCTGGTGTGCTCTTAATGAATTTGGAGCATGAAGTGGAGTTTGATCACTCATTATCATATCAACAGGTATGCCTGCATCATAATTGTATGTACAATGTCAGTTGTTGAGACACAAACTAAGGTATTATGTTTGACAAGAGAACACATGACCTTCCGCAGCTGGGGTGTGTCGTTGTGGGGTGACAGCAGACTGCGCACTGGGCCTGTCCACAATGTCAAAACATGTCCAAAAGAAGACTTGATTAATACGACTTTACTTGTGATTCATGAAATGTATGAGAAAATGGAGTAACCAGGCGACATGGCCACGGGTGGCTTTGATAGAGTGTTGGTTACATTTATAATAGCAGACATAGCTTTCTTAAATCCCTTGCCTCCTGTCATAATTTTTTAGTATTGCATCCCTTTTTACCTCTCCCTTTCCCTTTGTCTCTTTAGTTCTTTTGGATCTGTTTTTTGACCTGTGAGGCAACGATATATTTTGGATTTACAAGATTGAAGTACGTAAGAGTACATGATATATGTATTTACCTGAATTGTCGTTGTTTGTCAGGTCCTGAAAGGGAGTACGTGCCCCACTATGCTCAAAGGATGCCATATTGTCAACTCAGTTTGTCATGCAGATCATGATGTACTGTAAGTATCAAATTTTATAGTACAAATTATAGATTGTCAGATTAAAAGAGCAATTTCCTTTTGTCTTCTGCCTGATCTCTATACTTGCGAATTCAAATGATCTAACCTATGCACTGGCAGGTCAGAAAGTAGTCATATGTCCTCGAGATGCTGCGGGCCACACGGGGTGATGACACCGCAGGTAGGGCAGCACGCCGTTGTCGAGGACGACCACCGGGTGGAGGATGTCGCGACCACCAGGGACGGCAGCGGTGTGGCGATGAAGGCGGGGCGAGGAAAGGTTGGGCAGCAAGGCGGGTCGAGGAATGACGTGCACCGGGGTGGAGGACATTGCGGCCACGAGGGGCTAGGGCGGCGTGGCGACGACGGAGGGGCGAGGAGAGGTAGGGGAGCAAGGCGGGTCGAGGATGTCTACCGGGTCGAGGACATCGCATACACCAGCGCTGATCACGGCGGTTCCTGGCGTGGTGGCGGCGTAGATCGTGGAGGTGCTGTTTAATTCCCAGGAGGTGTCATCGTGGGGTTGTGTAGCATCCTGAATGGGGGATTCTGCTGGCAAAACATTTGTTGTGAACCGTTGATTTGATTGTAGTATGGTTGATGTAACGTGGACAGTTGGATGGTATCAAGTGGGTCTGATTGGACGTGGGGGGTTATCCCGTGTGCACTTTCTGGTGTGGATGTAGGGGAAGTCATGTTTGGTCTTTTAATAGTAGTAAGATAAAGATTAGTCGCAAAGAAACATGGTCGTCGTCGTAGTAACGATTTTCATTGCCGGACGTAGCAAGCGGAGACGACAATTGCATCAAAAAATGTCATCGTCGTCAATGACGGTTGTAACTTCCCGTGCAGGTCAAAACATATCCATCGCTGGTTGTAGCAAACAACCTCATCGGTTCCAGGAAAAAAAATGACACCATGGTTCCAACACTTCTTTTGTTGGTTGCAGCATCATGTCGTAGCACGGTCGTCGCCAGTTGTAGTGGCGGCAGTCACCGGTTCCAACAAAATTGCATCGCCATTGCAGCAAAGCAACATCGCCGTCACGACCGTCGACCTTTTGTTCCAGCAAATCCGTGCATGGTTGCAACAAAAAATAAGTCGCTGGTAGTAGCTTCTGCCATCGCCGGTTGCAGAACTCAAAGTCGTCGGTTCCAGCAAATGTTCAGCTCGTGGTCGCCGCCATTGCAGCTTCTTTGCCATCACCGGTAATAGCACTGCGGCAAGGCGCAACATAGTTTTCCAACACCGATGGTCGTCGTTTCCCAACCGCTGATGAATCACTGTGAAAGTAACTTAGCGAGATCCTCGTGTGTCCTCATGGATGTTTTAGTCATTATAAGAAGCACAATCGGCTTGTCCTTAGCAGCAATAAGGATTTGGCCACTTGCTGCACTTTATTAATTTTGTTACTTGTTACCTTGTTACTATTTATCTTGCTATCAAACTATCTTTATATCATTTGCACTGAAACCTTATCGAAAACGCTTGTCAATTTCTTCTGCTCTTCAATGGGTTTGACACTCTTATTTCTCAAAAGGTCTAAATTGACCCTCTATTCTTGTGAGTCATCAAGACTCTTTTCTAGCGCCATCGTCGGGAGTGTAGCGTTCTTGGTAAGTGGAATTTGGTAGGGACAACTTTTACCGTATGTGTTATATTTTGTTTATGTTTACTACTATGGGAGATAATCCTTTAAGAGGCTTGTTCGGGATGACTTCTCCACGTTGATGGTGTCCTGGGCTAGTGGGTACTCACCACGTTGTCTCTCGACCAGGTGGACCGGGCCGAGGACCCCCATGGCGGTTCACTCATGGGCCACTTCGAGCAGCCATGACGCATACAAGGAGGATTCCACAAGACTTGGTGATCAAGACAAGGACTCCTCTGAAGGAAATATGCCCTAGAGGCAATAATAAGGTTGTTATTTATATTTCCTTATATCATGGTAAATGTTTATTATTCATGCTAGAATTGTATTAACTGGAAACTTAGTACATGTGTGAATACATAGACAAACAAATTGTCTCTAGTATGCCTCTACTTGACTAGCTCGTTAATCAAAGATGGTTAAGTTTCCTGACCATAGACATGTGTTGTCATTTGATGAACGGGATCACATCATTAGAAAATGATGTGATGGACAAGACCCATCCGTTAGCTTAGCATAATGATCGTTTAGTTTTATTGCTATTGCCTTCTTCATGACTTATACATGTTCCTCTCAATATGAGATTATGCAACTCCCGAATACCGGATGAACACCTTGTGTTCTATCAAATGTCACAACGTAACTGGGTGATTATAGAGATGCTCTACAGGTGTCTCCGATGGTGTTTGTTGAGTTGGCATAGATCGAGATTAGGATTTGTCACTCTGTGTATCGGAGAGGTATCTCTAGGCCCTCTCGGTAATGCACATCACTATAAGCCTTGCAAGCAATGTGACTAATGAGTTAGTTACGGGATGATGCATCATGGAACGAGTAAAGAAACTTGCCGGTAATGATATTGAACTAGGTATGATGATACCACGATCGAATCTCGAGCAAGTAACATACCGATGACAAAGGGAACAACATATGTTGTTATGCGGTTTGACCGATAAAGATCTTCGTAGAATATGTAGGAGCCAATATGAGCATCCAACTTCCGCTATTGGTTATTGACCAGAGATGTGTCTTGGTCATGTCTACATAATTATCGAACCCGTAGGGTCCACACGCTTAACGTCCGATGATGATTTGTATTATGAGTTATGTGATTTGATGACCGAAGTTTGTTCAGAGTCCCAGATGAGATCATGGACATGACGAGGAGTCTCAAAATGGTCGAGAGGTAAAGATTCATATATTGGAAGGTTACATTCGGACACTAAAATGGTTTGGGTCATTTCGGATGAGTTTCGGAGTACCGGGGATTACCGGACCCCCCCGGGAGGTTAAAGGGCCACCATGGGCCTTAGTGAAGAAGAAAGAGGGCCGACCAGGAGGTGGCGCTCGCCCCTCCTTGCCAATCCGAATTGGACAAGGGGTGGGGGCGGCGCCCCCTTCCCTCTCCTACTCCTTCTCTCTTCCCCCATTTAGCTACTCCGAAAAAGGAAAGAAGGGAGTGGGAATCCTACTAGGACTAGGGAGTCCTAGTAGGACTCCCCACACCCGGCGTGCCTCCTCCCTGGCCTTGGCCTCCCCTTCCTTTATATACGTGGGAGGGGGGCACCCCAAAGACACACCAAGTCTTCTTTTAGCCGTGTGCGGTGCCCCCCTCCACAGTTACACACCTCAGTCATATCGTTGTAGTGCTTAGGCGAAGTCCTGCACTAGTAACATCATCATCACCGTGCCACGCTGTCATGCTGACGGAACTCTCCCTCGTCCTCAACTGGATCAAGAGCTCGAGGGATGTCATCATGCTGAACGTGTGCTGAACACGGAGGTGCCGTACGTTCGGTGCTTGGATCGGTTGGATCGCGAAGACGTTCGACTACATCAACCACGTTACTAAACGCTTTCGCTTTCGATCTACGAGGGTACGTTGACACACTCTCCCCTCTCATTGCTATGCATCTCCTAGATAGATCTTGTGTGGTCGTAGGATTTTTTGAAATACTGCGTTCCCCAACAGTGGCATCCGAGCGAGGTCTATGCGTAGATGTTATATGCACGAGTAGAACACAAAGAGTTGTGTGCGATAATAGTCATACTGCTTACCAGCAATGTCTTACTTTGATTCGGCGGTATTGTTGGATGAAGCGGCCCGGACCGACATTACATGACCGTATTCATAAATTGTTGTATGAGATGATCATGTTTTGTAAAAGTTATCGGCAACTAGCAGGAGCCTTATGGTTGTCGCTTTATTGTATGAAATGCAATCACCATGTAATTGCTTTACTTTATCACTAAGCGGTCGCTATAGTCGTGGAAGCAATAGTTGGCGAGACGAAAATGATGCTATGATGGAGATCAAGGTGTCAAGCCAGTGACGATGGAGATCATGACAATGCTTTGGAGATGGAGATCAAAGGCACAAGATGACGATGGCCATATCATGTCACATATTTTGATTGCATGTGATGTTTATCTTTTATGCATCTTATTTTGCTTAATACGGCGGTAGCATTATAAGATGATCCCTCACTAAATTTCAAGGTATAAGTGTTCTCCCTGAGTATGCACCGTTGCTACAGTTCGTTGTGCTGAGACACCACGTGATGATCGGGTGTGATAAGCTCTACGTTCACATACAACGGGTGTAAGCCAGTTTTGCACATGCAGAATACTTGGGTTACACTTGACGAGCCTAGCATATGCAGATATGGCCTCGGAATACTGAGACCGAAAGGTCGAACGTGAATCATATAGTAGATATGATCAACATAGTGATGTTCACCATTGAAAACTACTCCATCGCACGTGATGATCGGAGATGGTTTCATTGATTTGGATCACATGATCATTTATATGACTAGAGGGATGTCTATCTAAGTGGGAGTTCTTAAGTAATATGATTAGTTGAACTTTAATTTATCTTGAACTTAGTACCTGATAGTATTTTGCATGTCTATGTTGTTGTAGATCAATGGCCCGTGCTACCGTTCCCTTAAATTTTAATGCATTCCTAGAGAAAGCTAAGTTGAAAGATGATGGTAGAAACTACACGGAATGGGTCCGTAACTTGAGGATTATCCTCATTGCTGCACAGAAGGATTACATCCTGGAAGCACCGCTAGGTGCAAGACCCGCTGCAGGAGCAACTTTGGACGTTATGAACGTATGGCAGAGCAAAGCTGATGACTACTCGATAGTTTAGCGTGCCATGCTTTACGGCTTAGAATCGGGACTTCAAAGACATTTTGAACGTCATGGAGCATATGAGATGTTCCAGGAGTTGAATTTAATATTTCAAGCAAATGCCCGAATTGAGAGATATGAAGTCTCCAATAAGTTCTATAGTTGCAAGATGGAGGAGAATAGTTCTGTCAGTGAACATATACTCAGAATGTCTGGGTACCACAACCAGTTGACTCAACTGGGAGTTAGGGCCTATTCGGAATTCCACCAGCTCCATGAAATTCCAGGAGTTGTGGAGTCAGGAAATAGCTACTCCACAGTTTTCAGTTGCAACTCCACCAACTCCAGGAGTGGAGTTGTGGAGTGGAGGCTTTCCGAACAGGACTTTAATCTTCCTGATGATAGTGTCATTGACAGAGTTCTTCAATCACTGCCACCAAGCTACAAAAGCTTCATGATGAACTATAATATGCAAGGGATGGATAAGACAATTCCCGAGCTCTTCGTAATGCTAAAGGCTGCGGAGGTAGAAATCAAGAAGGAGCATCAAGTGTTGATGGTTAACAAGACCACTAGTTTCAAGAAGAAGGGCAAAGGGAAGAAGGGGAACTTCAAGAAAAACGGCAAGCAAGTTGCTGCTCAAGTGAAGAAGCCCAAGTCTGGACCTAAGCCTGAGACTGAGTACTTCTACTGCAAAGGGACTGGTCACTGGAAGCGGAACTGCCCCAAGTATTTGGCGGATAAGAAGGATGGCAAAATGAAAGGTATATTTGATATACATGTTATTGATGTGTACCTTACTAATGCTCGTAGTAGCGCCTGGGTATTTGATACTGGTTCTGTTGCTCATATTTGCAACTCAAAACAGGGGCTACAGATTAAACGAAGATTGGCTAAGGACGAGGTGACATTGCACGTGGGAAATGGTTCCAAAGTCGATGTGATCGTCGTCGGCACGCTGCCTCTGCATCTACCATCGGGATTAGTTTTATAAACCTAAATAATTGTTATTTGGTGCCAGCATTGAGCATGAACATTATATCTGGATCTTGTTTGATGCGAGACGGTTATTCATTTAAATCAGAGAATAATGGTTGTTCTATTTATACGAGTAATATCTTTTATGGTCATGCAACCTTGGTGAGTGGTCTATTTTTGTTGAATCTCGATAGTAGTGATACACATATTCATAATATTGAAGCCAAAAGATGCAAAGTTAATAATGATAGTGCAACTTATTTGTGGCACTGCCGTTTAGGTCATATTGGTGTAAAGCTCATGAAGAAACTCCATGTTGATGGGCTTTTGGAATCACTTGATTATGAATCACTTGATGCTTGCGAACCATGCCTCATGGGCAAGATGACTAAGACTCTATTCTCCGGAACAATGGAGCGAGCAACTGACTTGTTGGAAATAATACATACTGATGTATGCAGTCCGATGAGTGTTGAGGCTCACGGCGGGTATCGTTATTTTCTGACCTTCACAGATGATTTGAGCAGATATGGGTATATCTACTTAATGAAACATAAGTCTGAAACATTTGAAAAGTTCAAAGATTTCAGAGTGAAGTGGAAAATCATTGTAACAAGAAAATAAAGTTTCTACGATCTAATCATGGAGGTGAATATTTGAGTTATGAGTTTGGTCTTCATTTTAAAACAATGCAGAATAGTTTCGCTACTCACACCACCTGGAACACCACAGCGTAATAGTGTATCTGAACATCGTAACCACACTTTATTAGATATTGTGCGATCTATGATGTCTCTTACTGATTTACCGCTATCATTTTGGGGTTATGCTTTAGAGATGGCTGCATTCACGTTAAATAGGGCACCATCTAAATCCGTTGAGACAACACCATATGAAGTGTGGTTTGGCAAGAATCCCAAGTTTTCGTTTCTTAAAGTTTGGGGTTGCGATGCTTATGTGAAAAAGCTTCAACCTGATAAGCTCGAACCCAAATCAGAGAAATGTAACTTCATAGGATACCCAAAGGAAACTGTTGGGTACACCTTCTATCACAGATCCCAAGGCAAGATATTCATTGCTAAGAATGGATTCTTTCTAGAGAAGGAGTTTCTCTTGAAATAAGTGAGTGGGAGGAAAGTAGAACTTGATGAGGTAATCGTACCTTCTCCCTTATTGTAAAGTAGTTCATCACAGAAATCAGTTTAGTGATTCCTACACCAATCAGTGAGGAAGCTAATGATAATGATCATGAAACTTGTGATCAAGTTACTACCGACCCTCGTAGGTCAACCAGAGTAAGGTCCGCACGAGAGTGGTATGGTAATCATGTTCTGGAGGTCATGTTACTTGACCATAACGAACCTACGAACTATGAGGAAGCGATGATGAGCCCAGATTCCACGAAATGGCTTGAAGCCATGAAATCTGAGATGGGATCCATGTATGAGAACAAAATGTGGACTTTGGTTGACTTGCCTGATGATCGGCAAGCCATAGAGAATAAATGGATCTTCAAGAAGAAGACTAATGCTGACGGTAATGTTACTGTCTACAAAACTCTACTTGTTGTGAAAGGTTTTCGACAAGTTCAAGGAGTTGACTACGATGAGACCTTCTCACCCGTAGCGATACTTAAGTCTGTCCAAATCATGTTAGCAATTGCCGCATTTTATGATTATGAAATTTGGCAAATGGATGTCAAAACTGCTTTCCTTAATGGATATCTTAAAGAAGAGTTGTATATGATGCAACCAGAAGGGTTTATCGATCCAAAAGGTACTAACAAAGTGTGCAAGCTCCAGCGATCCATTTATGGACTGGTGCAAGCCTCTCGGAGTTGGAATATACGCTTTGATAGTGTGATCAAAGCATATGGTTTTATACAGACTTTTGGAGAAGACTGTATTTACAAGGAAGTGAGTGGGAGCTCTGTAGCATTTATAATACTATATGTGGATGACATATTGTTGATTGGAAATAATATAGAATTTCTGGATAGCATAAAATGATACTTGGATAAGAATTTTTCAATGAAAGACCTCGATGAAGCTGCTTATATATTGGGCATCAAGATCTATAGAGATAGATCAAGATGCTTAATTGGACTTTCACAAAGCACATACCTTGATAAAGTTTTAAAGAAGTTCAAAATGGTCAATCAAAGAAAGGGTTCTTGCATGTGTTACAAGGTGTGAGCTTGAGTCAGACTCAATGCTCGACCACTGCAAAAGATATAGAGAAAATGAAAGTCATTCCCTATGCCTCAGCCATAGGTTCTATAATGTATGCAATGTTGTGTACCAAACCTGATGTGTGCATTGCTATTAGTTTAGCAGGGAGGTACTAAAGTAATCCAGGAGTGGTTCACTGGATAGCGGTCAAGAACATCCTGAAATACATGAAAAGGACTAAGGATATGTTTCTCGTTTATGGAGGTGACAAAGAGCCCGTCGTAAATGGTTACGTCGATGCAAGCTTTGACACTGATCCGGATGACTCTAAGTCACAAACCGGACACATATTTATATTGAATGGTGAAGCTGTCAGTTGGTGCAGTTCCAAGCAGAGCGTCGTGGCGGGATCTACGTGTGAAGCGAAGTACATAGCTGCTTCAAAAGCAGCAAATGAAGGAGTCTATATGAAGGAGTTCATATCCGATCTAGGTGTCATACCTAGTGCATCGGGTCCAATGAAAATCTTTTGTGACAATACTGGTGCAATTGCCTTGGCAAAGGAATCGAGATTTCACAAGAGGACCAAGCACATCAAGAGACGCTTCAATTCCATCCGCGATCAAGTCAAGGAGGGAGACATAAAGATTTGCAAGATACATACGAATCTGAATGTTGCAGACCCATTGACTAAGCCTCTCTCATGAGAAAAACATGATCAGCACCAAGACTCCATGGGTGTTAGAATCATTACTATTGTAACGCCCCGAGACCGTTGCGCCAGGTGTCATCCAGTTATTCGCTATTGTTGCCTTGTCATTTGCTTGCGTGTTGCATCTTGTCATGTCATCATATGCATTGCATCATCATGTTTTCAAAACTTGCATCTGTCCCGATCTCCTCGTTCCGTCCGTTGTCCGTTCTGAGCCCAGACACACTTGCACGCGCCCGCGGCATGTCCGAAATATTATTTTATAAGTGGCTGGAAAATGTTCTCGGAATGGGATGAAAGTTGGCGTGTGGTCTTATTATAGTGTAGATGGACCGCCTGTCAAGTTTCATCGCATTCGGAGTTCGTTTGATAGCCCAACTGTTAAACTATAGCGACATTATAGTCGGTCTAACGTCGGACGTTTTCGGTCTCCAGAAATAGATGCTGGGCCCTCTCTCTCTCTTCTCCCCCTTGCAGTCTCGCCACAGCCCACTACCTACCGCCAGGTCCAACCTAACCTCTCTCGTCAGCCTGCGACCCTCCTCGCGCGCGCGTCCGGAAGTTGTCCCGGAGCTGACCCGGGCAGTCATCACCATTGGGTCCGGATCATTCCCAAACATCTACAAAACGTCTCCGTTTTGTTAATTGGACTTCCTAGTGTATTTTTCTCGACCGCTTGATTTTAATTGGAGGGACGGATTAGCCCCTAAACTCTCCCTCTTTCCGTATATATAGTCCCTAGTCTAAATCTGGACAAAACCCTAAAATCTAGGCCTTGTCCCTCCCCGCCGCCACTCCTCTCCCACATCGGGATCCCCTCCCGATCCAAAATCCTTCCTTGTTTTTCCAATCGGCCAACCACCACCGATCCATCACTCCACCTCTCAAGCAGCGTCCTCAAGCCCCATGGAGCCAGGCTTGTTCCTGTCGTCTTTGACCATAGGCGCTGCCTCCTCCTCGTCGCGTTCGAGGAGACGAACGCCTCGCTAGCCTCAAAGCTCGCACCAGCGCCGCCGACTGTCCTCGTTCCCCACGTCCGATTTCTGACGGAGTTGCTCTGTTCCTCACACGAACCAGCAGTCCGTCCTCACCGCCCTGCCCCTTTTCTCTCCTTCGCTGAAGCTCTCTCTGCCTCCCTGACCTCTCTTCCTCTCTTGGAGCTGCAGCAGCAGGAGCTTCCGCCACTGCGCCATGTTGTCGTTCCTCTGCTGCGTCGCCGTCCAGGAACGCCCCGAGTCCACCACTGCCGCCGGTTCGCGTCAGATCCGGCCGAGGACCGCCGGATCTCGCCGCCTCCGCCATGGATCACCCATCCCCAGACCTCCTCTGCGCCGCCTTGCCTCAGCCGTGCCCCGTCCGTTGCAACTTCGCCATGTCCCTGCTGCCTCTGTCGCGAGGGAGACGAGCGCCTCGCCTACACCCGTTGACCGCATCGCTCGCATGGGCCGGCCTCGCTCCGTGCCTCATCCGCCCCGCCCGCGGCCCAGCAAGACGCTGTGGCCCAGTCTCTCCAACCGCAGGCCTCAAGGGGCCCAATGTGAGCAGTTTCCATCCAGCCCAGATCCACCAGATTCGGCCCGATATTTTTTCCCTGTTGCTTGTTGGGCCAGCCTCTGTTTTGGCCCATTCATGTTTTTTTCCAGATCCATATATTTTCTAACTATTCCAGAGACTGCAGTTTTTTAGAAAAGTCCCTGGAGTTCATGCATATAATAACTCATTAACCGTGCATCGGATTAAAGCAAACTTTATATGTAAAATGACTAGAATTTCATCTAGTTTCATAATATGCCACTTTCATCTATGTTTAAAATGTTTAAACTGCTGTTTGCATTAATTTGCTCATATGCCTTGCTAAAATGCTTTATTTCATAACTAAATAACCGTAGCTCCAAATCAAATAAACTTTATATGTTAATGGGGTAGAAAAATGCCTAGTTTAACATGATGCACTCATCTAGCATGTTTAACAACTATAAAATTGGGTTTAGGGAAGACCAGTACCAAACCTTAAAATATGCACATGAGGATTTTCCGGACTTGTTGTTTGTTGTTCCGGCCTCATTTAAACTTGCCTAGATAGGTAGTTTTCATTTGCTTCACCCTCTTGCCATGTTTAACAACATTTAATATTGTTGGGTACATAAACAAGACCGAACTAAATAACTTGAATGTGGTGTCCCGTTAATATGCAACTCGATTGCATATTGAGCTCCACTTAATTTGTAGGATTGTTTGTGCACTTTGCCATGTCATGCCTCATTAAACCGGACATGCATCATACTTGGTTGTGCATCCTGCCATGTTTATGTGGTGGTTGTTTACTATGTTGTGTGTTTCTTTCTGGTGTTGCTTCTTCGGGTTGGTTCCGATAACGTCGCGTTTGTGAGGATCCGTTCGACTACGTCCGTTTATCTTCTTCATGGACTCGTTCTTCTTCCTTGCGGGATGTCAGGCAAGATGATCATACCCTCGAAATCACTTCTATCTTTTCTTGCTAGTTGCTCGCTCTTTTGCTATGCCTATGCTGCGATACCTACCACTTGCTTATCATGCCTCCCATATTGTTGAACCAAGCCTCTAACCCACCTTGTCCCAGCAAACCGTTGTTTGGCTATGTTACCGCTTTGCTCAACCCCTCTTATAGCGTTGTTAGTTGTAGGTGAAGATTGAAGTTTGTTCCTTGTTGGAACATGGAGATGTTGTTCCTTGTTGGAACATGTTTACTTGTTGGGATATCATAATATCTCTTATTTAATTAATGCATCTATATACTTGGTAAAGGGTGGAAGGCTCGGCCTTTTGCCTAGTGTTTTGTTCCACTCTTGCCGCCCTAGTTTCCGTCATATCGGTGTTATGTTCCCGGATTTTGCGTTCCTTACGCGGTTGGGTAATAATGGGAACCCCTTGACAGTTCGCCTTGAATAAAACTCTTCCAGCAATGCCCAACATTGGTTTTACCATTTGCCACCTAGCCTTTTTCCCTTGGGTTTCGCGGACTCAAGGGTCATCTTTACTTAAACCCCCGGGCCAGTGCTCCTCTGAGTGTTGGTCCAACTTGGCAGCTGCCGGTGGCCACCAGGGGAAACTCTGGGCTGGCCTACCCGTACCTTGGACAATCCGGTGTGCCCTGAGAACGAGATATGTGCAGCTCCTATCGGGATTTGTCGGCACATCCGGGCGGTGTTGCTGGATTTGTTTTACCTTGTCGAAGTTGTCTTGTAGAACCGGGATGCCGACTCTGATCGGAATGTCTCGGGAGAAGGTTTATCCTTCATTGACCGTGAGAGCTTGTGATGGGCTAAGTTGGGACACCCCTGCAGGGATTGAACTTTTGAAAGCCGTGCCCGCGATTATGGGCAGATGGGAGTTTGTTAACGTCCGGTTGTAGAAAACCTGAAGTTGATCTTAATTAAAATACATCAACCGCGTGTGTAACCATGATAGTCTCTTTCCGACGGAGTCCGGGAAGTGAACACAGTGTTGGAGTTATGCTTGACGTAGGTTGTTCTAGGATCACTTCTTGATCATAGTTTCTCGATCGTGCTTTGCCTTCTCTTCTCGCTCTCTTTTGTGAATAGGTTAGCCACCATATATGCTAGTCGCTTGCTGCAACTCCACCTCATACCTTTTACCCTTCCTATAAGCTTAAATAGTCTTGATCGCGAGGGTGTGAGATTGCTGAGTCCCCGTGACTCACAGATACTTCCAAAACCAGTTTGCAGGTGCCGCTGAGTCCGTGCAGATGACACAACCAAGCTCAAGAAGGAGCTCGATGAGATCTCGTTCTTTATGTTGTTCCGTTTCCAGTTGATCAGTGGTGGAGCCCAGTTGGGGTCGATCGAGGATCTGTGTAGCATTTGGGGTAGTCTTCTTTTATTTTGGTTCCATAGTCGGACCTTGTTTGTATATGGATGATGTAATGCTTTATTCATGTATTGTGTGAAGTGGCAATTGTAAGCCAACTATTTATCTCTTTCCCTTATGTATTACATGGGTTGTGTGAAGATTACCTCACTTGCGACATTGCTTTCAATGCGGTTATGCCTCTAAGTCGTGCTTCGACACGTGGGAGATATAGCCGCATCAAGGGCGTTACAAGTTGGTATCAGAGCCTTCCCTGACCTTAGGATCCCCCCCTGCTTGATCGATTTAGCTGACGTCGTTGAGTCTAGAAAAATGTTTTGAGTCTTTTAGGAATTATATATCGGAGAGTTTAGGAATTCTTTTTACTCCCCAGTCCCTTCGTCGCTCTGGTGAGGCATCCTGACGTAGAGTTTTGACTCTTCTCTTCTCAAATTTCACTAATTTTTTTTAGGATCATGCGGGTATCTTGGAATCATTCCGGTCGTTGTGACGAGAACATTGTTCTTGGTGCCTCCTGTCATTTAGGGGTTGTGGCAGTGTCCCGGGGAGTTGAGCTCCGAGGTGTTGTCGTCACAATTTTATCGTTGCAGTTCTGGAATACCTGAATTTAGTTCGCCGACATCGAAAATCTCTTTTATGCAGTTGTTGGTGAGATAACCTCGACACCACCCAGTACTGGGGCGGGAGTTCGGGAGTATTGCCATAACTCGTATAACGGATGCTTTTCGAAGGTTGAGGTAGATGATTTCCGAAGTTTTTCTCGGTTATGTGTTGAAGGATGGATACAGCTGGATGTAGGATTTGCTAGTTTTGGGTGAGATATTATGCTTCCCCTATATCCCCAACACCTGATTGCATAACCGGAAAATTTCGGAAGTTTATAAGTGGGAATTCAAGTAGCTCTTAGGATATCTTTTCGACAGATGTATGATATGAAATTGGGGTTCGACGTCTAGTGGTCCGCCTATTCACGGTTGGTTTTACAGTGGTCTCGTTGTGTCTTAAAGAGTCCTTGGCTATGCCGACTCGGGGACGCTTCGTATGTCATGTGCACTGCCTTGTACATGATGGTGTTGTATGATCGAGCCCGTGTAGGCCCCACCACGAAAACTCCGGACGAAATCTCTATCATATGGTTGTTCTGGCTTATTCTGCAAGCCAATCCTTTGTTTTTGTTTTGAGGTGTGGTATTCGAGTTGCTTCAAAGTCAAATGTTGATTCCATACCTTTACTAAGTGGTGTTCTCATATTTCTATGTGGATACTAATCATTCTTGATCATCGAGAATGTCATGTCAATCCTTTTCAACCGGCGTGTTTCTCTTCAAGTGGATCCGAACATTTCAACATCCGCAAAATCAAGTATCAGTTCTTCTCAGCGTTGGTTGTTTTCATCCATCCCAAGTTGCCTTTGTTTTTCCCACCCTCCCACCCTTGTTTCTTCAAGGACCCAGATTTCTTATTCAAGTATCCATTTTATTAATGGAAGTCTCTCCATTCCTTTTCCATCAATGTTCTTATCCGGTGATTCTCAGGAAGATTCTAATGGAGCTTCAAGTTCGTCATTCTTCATTCTTTTTCTTCTCCGGTGGATTCTATTCAAGCTTTTGGTGTTGATCATACCCTTTTCCTCATTTCAATGCTTTCTCATGCCGGTGCAATTCTTAATCATTCACCTCTCGCTATTCTTTTATTCCGGAGTGCTGAAGATATCTCAGAAGGCTCGTCTTTTCCTTCAAGATCCGTTCAAACCTAATCCGAGGTTGTTATCTCATTCAAGCCATTTTATTTAACCGGTGCTTTCTCTCTTTTAAATCGTTCAACGGTGTATCTTTTGAGTGGGCCCTAACCCACAGGTTTTTTCCCAGGATCTTACCTGACTCTTCTCTTTTCCCGGCGTTACTCTCAAATTCTTTTCCAAGTTTGACGTAAGAATGAATTTTTCATCAGTCAAATGCTTTTCTCCAAGATCTTTCAAATTCTTTTCATCGTTGGCTCAACTTTTCCATTCTTCATTCCGGTGTGCCTCAATAATTCTTGGTGGTGTTTCTCGTCGTCATTTGAAGACCGAAGAAGAGTTTTACCTCCATATCTTATCCGTTCTCTCAGAGATTCGTGGTTCTAATTCGAGGCCATCCTCTCATAATTGTTTGATTGTGAGAATTCTTTTTATCCATCCGGAGCAATTCAGGAGCCTTTTCAGTTTGTTCATCCGGAGCCCATCATCTAAGATTTATTCATTCTCAGCTTTCAGCTATCATTCTTCAAATTTTACCGGTGCTTCGTTCAAGTGATCTTTAATCGGCTCGTGATCTCTTCGTTCTCATGTATCTAGTTTGTCTCAAGCACCTTCGTTCATTTGCTAATTCTTACCGGTGATTCACCCCTACTTCGATCATTTTCAATTCTTACGGTGGTATGTTCAAGAGTTCTTTTCCTTGGTCACCATATCAATTTATTCGTTGTTTCAACCCTTCCGGTGGTTCGTTCAATACCTTCTCAAGTTTGCGATATATCCATCTTAATCCTTTCTATGAGAATAAGTAGTATGCCAAATCCATTGCTTGTCATCAATTAAATTGGTGAAGGATAAGCATAATGTAATTCTTATTCTTGTTTCATCCATATGTTAATCTTTTCTTCCGGAGTTTGTTCACGATGATTAAATTCTTGGTTTCAAGTGCTCGTTTTTCTTTCCCGGAGTTCCAAGATCTAATTTATCACGGAGATCCATCTAAATCATTACAAGGTTTCACCTTGTGTTTTCAACTTCTTTTTCCCTTTTGGTTGAACACCCTTTTATTACCGGAGTTCCTCATGATGGTTCATCAAGGATTTATTTCCTCCTCGAAGCGTTCATCAAGATTCTTTTCTAAGGAGCTTAAGTTTCTTCATCTTGCAATCCGGAGTGCAATTCTTTCTTCCATATCATTGGAGGTGGTATTATGTCATTCTTGATAATTTGAGTTCATGCTTCATGATTCACATGTTGTTAAGAGTGAGATATGTTAAATCCATCAACCTCTTCGTTGGAGTTATCTTGGGTTATATTTCACCTAAATCTTCCCCTAAGGATTGTTGCTATTATGGTGTTTATAATTAACCCAAGTTCTTTTATCCTTCCGGCTAGTAAGTTTATCGTCTCCTTCTTGATATCAAGTCAATCTATCGTTCCGTTAGTGGCAAAATTTCACCTCATAGTTTTGAGAAGTTTTTTTCATAAGCCCACTACCAGCTTACTCTTTCGTTGTTGGTTTTCCAACAATTCTGTTCGACCCTTCTCCTAAAAGATGCCTTGTCAAGCTCTTTTGTGACAGAACTTGGCATTTTCTTCTCCATTCTTTTCTCTCAATTACCTATCTTCTATTCTTTCGTTCCGGAGGTCTAGTGATGTTGCTCTTTTCACTCCTCATCTCGGTTTGTCAAGATCATGTTCAATTTCTTCCATTTACAGTCAAAGTGTTGTCCAAAGTATATCAGTCTTTTTCCTTCTCTATCTTGTTTAACCGGAGTGTTGTGCCCCTTTGCTCAAATCCTTTTCATCCTATCAAGTCTTGTATCTCTTTTCAATCGGAGTGCTATAAGAAATTGTTCTTCCTTGTTCCTCTTTTCTAACTGGGTGTTTTCAACTTCGTTCATCTCTGTTGTATTCTTTCTTTCAATTTGTTCAACTTTTCAAGGGTTCTTGGTTTCACTCGTTTGTCAAAGAAGCAACTTAGTTTTATCTCTTCTCTTTCTCTTTCGTTTTCCCTCCGGTGCCATTCTAGATCTCGGGACGAGATCCTCTGGTAGTGGTGGAGTGTTGTAACGCCCCGAGACCGTTGCGCCAGGTGTCGTCCAGTTATTCGCTATTGTTGCCTTGTCATTTGCTTGCGTGTTGCATCTTGTCATGTCATCATATGCATTGCATCATCATGTTTTCAAAACTTGCATCCGTCCCGGTCTCCTCGTTCCATTTGTTGTCCGTTCTGAGCCTAGACACACTTGCACGCGCCCGCGGCATGTCTGAAATATTATTTTATAAGTGGCCGGAAAATGCTCTCGGAATGGGATGACGGTTGGCGTGTGGTCTTATTATAGTGTAGATGGACCGCCTGTCAAGTTTCATCGCATTTGGAGTTCGTTTGATAGCCCAAACGTTAAACTATAGCAACATTATAGTCGGTCTAACGTCGGACGTTTTCGGTCTTCGAAAACAGATGCCGGGCCCTCTCTCTCTCTTCTCCCCCTCGCAGTCTCGCCACAACCCACTACCTACCGCCAGGTCCAACCTAACCTCTCTCGTCAGCCTGCGGCCCTCCTCGCGCGCGCGTCCGGAAGTTGTCCCGGAGCCGACCCGGGCCGTCATCACTGTTGGGTCCGGATCATTCCCAAACATCTACAAAACGTCTCCGTTTTGTTAATTGGACTTCCTAGTGTATTTTTCTCGACCGCTTGATTTTAATTGGAGGGACGGATTAGCCCCTAAACTCTCCCTCTTTCCGTATATATAGTCCCTAGTCTAAATCTGGACAAAACCCTAAAATCTAGGACTTGTCCCTCCCCACCGCCACTCCTCTCCCACATCGGGATCCCCTCCCGATCCAAAATCCTTCCTTGTTTTTCCAATCGGCCAACCACCACCGATCCATCACTCCACCTCTCAAGCAGCGTCCTCAAGCCCCATGGAGCCAGGCTTGTTCCTGTCGTCTTCGACCATAGGCGCCGCCTCCTCCTCGTCGCGTTCGAGAGACGAACGCCTCGCTAGCCTCAAAGCTCGCACCAGCGCCGCCGACTGTCCTCGTTCCCCACGTCCGATTTCTGCCAGAGTTGCTCTGTTCCTCACACGAACCAGCAGTCCGTCCTCACCGCCCTGCCCCTTTTCTCTCCTTCGACGAAGCTCTCTCTGCCTCCCTGACCTCTCTTCCTCTCTTGGAGCTGCAGCAGCAGGAGCTTCCGCCACCGCGCCATGTTGTCGTTCCTCTGCTGTGTCGCCGTCCAGGAACGCCCCGAGTCCACCACTGCCGCCGTTTCGCGTCAGATCCGGCCGAGGACCGCCGGATCTCGCCGCCTCCGCCATGGATCACCCATCCCCAGACCTCCTCCGTGCCACCTTGCCTCAGTCGTGCCCCGTCCGTTGCAACTTCGCCATGTCCCTGCTGCCTCTGTCGCGAGGGAGACGAGCGCCTTGCCTGCACCCGTTGACCGCATCGCTCGCACGGGCCGGCCTCACTCCGTGCCTCATCCGCCCCGCCCGCGGCCCAGTCTCTCCAACCGGAGGCCTCAAGGGGCCCAATGTGAGCAGTTTCCATCCAGCCCAGATCCACCAGATTTGGCCCGATATTTTTTTCCCTGTTGCTTGTTGGGCCAGCCTCTGTTTTGGCCCATTCATGTTTTTTCCAGATCCACGTATTTTCTAATTATTCCAGAGACTGCAGTTTTTCAGAAAAGTCCCTGGAGTTCATGCATATAATAACTCATTAACCGTGCATCGGATTAAAACAAACTTTATATGTAAAATGACTATAATTTCATCTAGTTTCATAATATGCCACTTTCATCTATGTTTAAAATGTTTAAACTTCTCTTTGCATTAATTTTCTCATATGCCTTGCTAAAATACTTTATTTCATAACTAAATAATCGTAGCTCCAAATCTAATAAACTTTATATGTTAATGGGGTAGAAAAATGCCTAGTTTAACATGATGCACTCATCTAGCATGTTTAACAACTATAAAATTGGGTTTAGGGCAGACCAGTACCAAACCTTAAAATATGCACATGAGGATTTTCCGGACTTGTTGTTTGTTGTTCCGGCCTCATTTAAACTTGCCTAGATAGGTAGTTTTCATTTGCTTCACCCTCTTGCCATGTTTAACAACATTTAATATTGTTGGGTACATAAACGAGATCGAACTAAATAACTTGAATGTGGTGTCCCGTCAATATGCAACCCGATTGCATATTGAGCTCCACTTAATTTGTAGGATTGTTTGTGCACTTTGCCATGTCATGCCTCATTAAACCGGACATGCATCATACTTGGTTGTGCATCCTGCCATGTTTATGTGGTGGTTGTTTACTATGTTGTGTGTTTCTTTCCGGTGTTGCTTCTTCGGGTTGGTTCCGATAACGTCGCGTTTGTGAGGATCCGTTCGACTACGTCCGTTTATCTTCTTCATGGACTCGTTCTTCTTCCTTGCGGGATTTCAGGCAAGATGATCATACCCTCGAAATCACTTCTATCTTTTCTTGCTAGTTGCTCGCTCTTTTGCTATGCCTATGCTGTGATACCTACCACTTGCTTATCATGCCTCCCATATTCTTGAACCAAGCCTCTAACCCACCTTTTCCCAGCAAACCGTTGTTTGGCTATGTTACCGCTTTGCTCAGCCCCTCTTATAGCGTTGTTAGTTGCAGGTGAAGATTGGAGTTTGTTCCTTGTTGGAACATGGAGATGTTGTTCCTTGTTGGAACATGTTTACTTGTTGGGATATCATAATATCTCTTATTTAATTAATGCATCTATATACTTGGTAAAGTGTGGAAGGCTCGGCCTTTTGCCTAGTGTTTTGTTCCACTCTTGCCGCCCTAGTTTCCGTCATATCGGTGTTATGTTCCCGGATTTTGCGTTCCTTACGCGGTTGGGTAATAATGCGAACCCCTTGACAGTTCGCCTTGAATAAAACTCTTCCAGCAATGCCCAACATTGGTTTTACCATTTGCCACCTAGCCTTTTTCCCTTGGGTTTCACGGACTCAAGGGTCATCTTTATTTAAACCCCCGGGCCAGTGCTCCTCTGAGTGTTGGTCTAACCTGTCAGCTGCCGGTGGCCACCAGGGGCAACTCTGGGCTGGCCTACCCGTACCTTGGACAATCCGGTGTGCCCTGAGAACGAGATATGTGCAGGTCCTATCGGGATTTGTCGGCACATCCGGGCGGTGTTGCTGGATTTGTTTTACCTTGTCGAAGTTGTCTTGTAGAACCGGGATGCCGAGTCTGATCGGAATGTCTCGGGAGAAGGTTTATCCTTCGTTGACCGTGAGAGCTTGTGATGGGATAAGTTGGGACACCCCTGCAGGGATTGAACTTTTGAAAGCCGTGCCCGCGGTTATGGGCAGATGGGAATTTGTTAACGTCCGGTCGTAGAAAACTTGAAGTTGATCTTAATTAAAATACATCAACCGCGTGTGTAACCGTGATGGTCTCTTTCCGGCGGAGTCCGGGAAGTGAACACGGTGTTGGAGTTATGCTTGACGTAGGTTGTTCTAGGATCACTTCTTGATCATAGTTTCTCGATCGTGCTTTGCCTTCTCTTCTCGCTCTCTTTTGCGAATAGGTTAGCCACCATATATGCTAGTCGCTTGCTGCAACTCCACCTCATACCTTTTACCCTTCCTATAACCTTAAATTGTCTTGATCGCGAGGGTGTGAGATTGCTGAGTCCCCGTGACTCACAGATACTTCCAAAACTAGTTTGCAGGTGCCACTAAGTCCGTGCAGATGACGCAACCAAGCTCAAGAAGGAGCTCGATGAGATCTCGTTCTTTATGTTGTTCTGTTTCCAGTTGATCAGTAGTGGAGCCCAGTTGGGGTCGATCGGGGATCTGTGTAGCATTTGGGGTAGTCTTCTTTTATTTTGGTTCCGTAGTCGGACCTTGTTTGTATATGGATGATGTAAAGCTTTATTCATGTATTGTGTGAAGTGGCGATTGTAAGCCAACTATTTATCTCTTTCCCTTATGTATTACATGGGTTGTGTGAAGATTACCTCACTTGCGACATTGCTTTCAATGTGGTTATGCCTCTAAGTCCTGCTTCGACACGTGGGAGATATAGCCGCATCGAGGGCGTTACAACTATGTAATCTAGATTATTGACTCTAGTACAAGTGGGAGACTGAAGGAAATATGCCCTAGAGGCAGTAATAAAGTTGTTATTTAGATTTCCTTATATCATGGTAAATGCTTATTATTCATGCTAGAATTGTATTAACCGGAAACTTAGTACATGTGTGAATACATAGACAAACAGAGTGTCCATAGTATGCCTCTACTTGACTAGCTCGTTAATCAAAGATGGTTAAGTTTCATGACCATAGACATGCGTTGTCATTTGATGAACGGGGTCACATCATTAGAGAATGATGTGATGGACAAGACCCATCCGTTAGCTTAGCATAATGATCATTTAGTTTTATTGCTATTACTTTCTTCATGACTTATACATGTTCCTCTAAGTATGAGATTATGCAACTCCCGAATACCAGAGGAACATCTTGTGTGCTATCAAACGTCACAACGTAACTGGGTGATTATAAAGATGCTCTACAGGTGTCTCCGATGGTGTTTGTTGAGTTGGCATAGATCGATATTAGGATCTGTCACTCCGTGTATCGGAGAGGTATCTTTGGGCCCTCTCGGTAATGCACATCACTATAAGCCTTGCAAGCAATGTGACTAATGATTTAGTTACAGGATGATGCATTACGGAACGAGTAAAAAAGGATAGGGAACCCTACTAGGACTAGGGAGTCCAAGTAGGACTCCCCACACCTGGCGTGCCTCCTCCCTGTCCGCTGGCCTCCCCCTCCTTTATATACGTGGGAGGGGGCACCCCAAAGACACGTCAAGTCTTCTTTTAGCCATGTGCGATGCCCCCCTCCATAGTTACACACCTCGGTCATATCGTCGTGGTGCTTAGGTGAAGCCCTAACGGAACTCTCCCTCGTCCTCAACTGGATCAAGAGCTCGAGGGACGTCATCGTGCTGAACGTGTGCTGAACACGGAGGTGCCGTACGTTCGGTGCTTGGATCGCGAAGACGTCCGACTACATCAACCGCGTTACTAAACGCTTCCGCTTTTGATCTACGAGGGTACGTGGACACACTCTCCCCTCTCGTTGCTATGCATATCCTAGATAGATCTTGCGTGGTCGTAGGAAAGGTTTTCGAAATACTGCGTTCCCCAATATCCTCTCCATCGACGTAGCCGACTAGGACTCTTGTTATCCTAGGCCTCCAGACATTATATAAGCCGAGGCCAGATTAGTCGATACATATAAGCTAGATCATTAGAATCATACACAACATACGATCTCGAGGTAGATCAACTATGTACTCGATACATCATCATCAATATAAACAAGAGCAGGACGTAGGGTTTTACCTCCATCAAGAGGGCCTGAACTGGGTAAACACTGTCTCCTTCATCTCCTATTACCCATCGATCCAAGCTCCACAGCTTGGAACCTCCTACCCCGAGGTCTGCCGGTTTTGACATCGATAATGGTGCTTTCATGGAGAGTTCCGTTGTGTGATCGATAAAGGATCAATGGCTCGCCTGGAGATCAACTACAACGTCGGCATCTTCGTCACCGACTCGACTGGTCACCTTGGCTCGACCGAGAACTGTTGTCCGCCTCAAATCGTCATGATCGGACGAGGGCCTTCATCAACATCAACTTCGATCTCTACCAAGATCATGGAGGAATCATCCATGAAGCTCGGGGGCTCAACGTCAACATTGCTCTGAGCGATCGTGCTATTTTTCTGGACAACGAATTTGTATCCTCCGTCACCGCCTTCTCAAGCGTCACTTTGATGATTACTTTGGTGAAATTGTGCAGAATTGAGTCCACAAGCACCCTGTAAAATTTCATCGTATTCAGATGGAGGAATCTCCAGCGATCTTCGATATACCGAAGCCCTGTCGAATCTGGATGAGAATCTGGATGAGTTTGGGGCGAGGAGTCCAACATCCAGCTCGGTCATCCTTTGGAAGATCCAACCGTTCATCGGCTGCAGAATTCCTATATCTACCACCCCTCAAAATTTCAGCTCGATCCGACCGTTCAAACTCCAGAAAACTTGTGATGAGTAGATCAATTTTCGGATATGTTTTCTGCGCGAATACGAATCCGAGCCGAGTTCATCTTTCTTCATGAACGGTATATTGGACACCCTTTTGGGAGAAAGTTTTTCTAAGGGTATTGTGTGTTGTTCTTAAACACGTGCCCACAAATATGAGCCTTTTCCGAGGTAATCTTTACCATCACCCTGGTGTCAAACCAACCCGACTACGTTGCTCCACGGCTGCCGACCGACGCTAGACACATCGTCGCCTCGTTGAGCCGAGGTTAACCTCATCAGATCGTCATCTCGGCAAGCCAACCAAGAGTTGGGCATCGCGAAGGCTAAATCATCACCAACATCGTCGCCCCATGGATTGCACGGGACGGGCGCGCTGACATCACTGTGCAGTCACTTCATCAAGCCGGCATTGACCGCGTCACAAGTTACGACATGCGTCGGCATGGCATCGCTGCCTCTTGAAAACGATGTCCATCAGGCCAACATGCTTCGACACCTCAGCTGGCATGGCGGCCTCAACGTCATCTGCTGACCTGCTCCATCACCTCAGCTGGACCGAGGCCTTCGCCACCTCTTCATCAACCTACTCTAGGGACTTTGGCGTCATGAGTCGACCAACTTCGTCATGGTAGCTAGATTGGGGGCTTCACCTTGCCGCATCGACCATGCTGCATCGTTACTTCGTCAAGCCAAGCTCCTCGATCGATCACCTCGGGCTTGGGGGCTGGGACCTCGGCCTGGCCGAGGAGTATGTCTTCTTCCCGCCACAAGCCCAGACCACGTCATTGACGCCAAGCACATTAACCAGCTAAGTCACTTTCATGCTCAAAATTCCTCCAATCTTTTAATTTTTGTTCAGTTCGACCAACATTATATTTGTTTTAAACAAAAAGTTGTTTGTTAAAAACTTAGTTTGTCAAAAATGTTGTTTGTCAAAACACTTCTTTTACCCAAGTTAACCGGGGGCTCTTAAATTTGTATGAGCCATTTTATAATAACTGTTTTTCTAAGTCGTTGCAAAGTCTTTTTCTACCACTCTTTTTTTGACTCGAGTGTGTGGTAAATAGTCAGATAGCATGGTTTCTCTCTAAAAGCCGCTCGATTTTAGTTCGCTAAACTGGCCTGAGAAGCACTCCACCTTCGGGATAGGAGGTTGAAGCCAAAGGCTGGCCCGTTTGAAGTCTTGAGATCGGATGTGTCATGCTAGAGCACGACGGAAGCACAAACTAATTTTAAGACCAATTTTCGGATTGGCACCGAAAAACTTGATTTACTTTGAATGTAAAGTTTATAAATAAGTTTTTTGGTTTTTAGAGCTTATAACACTTTTAACCTATTGTATGTTTTCCTTTCAGGAGGCGAGACATCCTCTTGATCAAGGTGTTTGGTGCTATGGTTTTGCTCGTGAAATATTTTCCGACCCACAGTTCGACATCTCTCCTGCCGAGCCATAGCTCGATGTTGTCAAAACACATTCAATAGATCAAACATTTCCCAAGGGGACTCGATCCTCAGGTTGGTCGGCCGCACCCAACCCGAGTCTCGGGGTCTACTGGCTATACATCTCGGCAGAGAATAGATTGCACTAATCGGAAATAAATTCCACAAAAAATCAACCCAAGGTCGAGGTGGTGCACCACCTCGGAAGCAGTCCGGCATAAAGCTCAACTACGAGTAGCTGGCTCCATAGGGGGCATTTCCGGCACTAAGCTCGGCTAAACTCCTTCAAAGTTTTTCAAGAATGAGGTAATTTATGACACCTCGGATGCAGATCGGCGTTGGAGCTCAGCTGCAAAAACACACCTCGTATGTAGTCCGCCGTTGGAGCTCGGACACAAGAGGACACCGCTGCACGAGAAACACTTCAAATCCGAGGTGTGGCATAAAAAATAACAAGGCATTAATAAAGGCCGAAGACTTAAAGGGCTCCTCGGATGCCCGATGTGTGAACACTTTGGATTTAGCTCGACAAACCTCAAGATCGAAGATGGGAAGATTTATTGAACCAGTTTTCAAGACCGACGACCGAAGATGAAGAACAATTCGAAAGAATCGAGGAGCGTCCCCAACTTGAAGACCGGGTGAGGGGGCTACTTATGGTGTCCTGGACTAGGGGTACTCACCACGTCATCTCTCAACCAGGTGGATCGGGCCGAGGACCCCCATGGCGGTTCACTCATGGGCCACTTCGGGCAGCCATGACGCATACAAGGAGGATTCCACAAGACTTGGTGATCAAGACAAGGACTTCTCTCCATCGACGCAGCCGACTAGGACTCTTGTTGTCCTAGGCCTCAGGTACATTATATAAGCCAAGGCCAAGCTAGTCGATAGATATAGGCTAGATCATTAAAATCATACACAACATACAATCTCGAGGTAGATCGAATCTGTACTTGATACATCATCATCAATATAAACAATAGTAGGACGTGGGGTTTTACCTCCATCAAGAGGGCCCGAACCTGGGTAAACACCGCCTCCTTCGTCTCCTGTTACCCATCGATCCAAGATCCATAGCTTGGGACCCACTACCCCGAGGTCTGCCGGTTTTGACACTGACACACTGTGACGCCCCCGATTCAATCATACACTAATCATACACGCAAACGTGTACGATCAAGATCAGGGAATCACGGGAAGATATCACAACACAACTCTACAAATAAAATAAGTCATACAAGCATCATATTACAAGCCAGTGGCCTCGAGGGCTCAAATACAAGAGCTCGATCATAGACGAGTTAGCGGAAGCAACAATATCTGAGTACAGACATAAGTTAAACAAATCTGCCTTAAGAAGGCTAGCACAAACAGGGATACATATCGAAAGAGGCGCACGCCTCCTGCCTGGGATCCTCCTAAACTACTCCTGGTCGTCGTCTGCGGCCTGCACGTAGTAGTAGGCACCTTAAGTGTAGTAGGAGTCGTCGTCGACGGTGGCGTCTGGCTCCTGGACTCCATCGTCTGGTCCCAACAATCGGATATAGAAAGGGAGAAAAGGGGGAGCAAAGCAACCGTGAGTACTCATCCAAAGTACTCGCAAGCAAGGAGCTACACTACATATGCAATGTATCAAATGAAAGGGGTAATATATGTGGACTGAACTATAGAATGCCAGAATAAGAGGGGGATAGCTAGTCCTATCAAAGACTACGCTTCTGGCAACCTTCATCTTGCAGCATGTAGAAGAGAGTAGATGGTAAGTTCACCAAGTATCATCGCATAGCATAATCCTACCCGGTGATCCTCCCCTCGTCGCCCTGTGAGAGAGCGATCACCGGTTGTATCTGGCACTTGGAAGGGTGTGTTTTATTAAGTATTCGGTTCTAGTTGTCATAAGGTCAAGGTACAACTCCGGGCCGTCCTTTTACCGAGGGACACGACTATTCGAATAGATAAACTTCCCTGCAGGGGTGCACCACATTTCCCAACACGCTCGATCCCCTTTGTCCGGACACACTTTTCTGGGTCATGCCCGGCCTCAGAAGATCAACACGTCACAACCCCACCTAGGCACAACAGACAGGTCAACACGCCGGTCTAAATCCTATGGCGCAGGGGTCTGGGCCCATCACCCATTGCACACCTGCACGTTGCGTACGCGGCCAACGAGCAGACCTAGCCTCCCTTATACAAGAGCACGCGTTCCAGTCCAACCCGGCGCGCGCCGCTCAGTCGCAGACATCACGAAGGCTTGGGCTGACACCACAACATCGAGTGCCCATAACTGTTCCCGCATAGTTGGTTAGTGCGTATAGGCCAGTGGCCAGACTCGGATCAAATACCTAGATCTCGTTAAGCGTGTTATTTTGAAATAACCACGGACACCGACCAGGGCCAGACCCACCTCTCTCCTAGGCGGTATCAACCTGCCCTGTCGCTCCGCCACAAAGATTCACCCAGAGGGCGTCGGGACAAACGTCCTTTCGGACCCAACCCGTGAATCACTCGCGGGTACTCTATGAGCCGACCCGACTTTAGTCACCATAGGTATCATATAATATGTATAAGTATATACCAGTGATCACCTCCCGAGTGATCACGGCCCGATAGTATAGCATGGCAGACGGACAAGGATGTAGGGCCACTGATGATAAACTAGCATCCTATACTAAGCATTTAGGATTGCAGGTAAGGTATCAATAACCGGAGCAACAATGATAGGCTATGCATCAGGATAGGATTAACGGAAAGCAGTAACATGCTACACTACTCTAACGCAAGCAGTAGAGAGAAGAGTAGGCGATATCTAGTGATCAAGGGGGGGCTTGTCTGGTTGCTTTGGCAAGAAGGAGGGGTCAACTTCGATGTAGTCGAACACACGGTCATCGGCAGTGGTCTCGGAGTCTACCGGAAAGGAGTAATGGAGGGGGAACACAATAAATAACAGAGCAATCAAAAGTAACACAAAGCAAGACGCGGCAATACGTTGTGCTACGGGTGACCTAACGTAGGGATAGCCGATACCGACGAAGGGGGAAAAACATCCGAGAAAGTATTCCCAGTGTTTCGCGTCTTCGGGCAGATGAACCGGAGGGGGAAAGTTGCATGTTCGCTATGCTAGGGATGTGTGACGCACGAACGGAGTGCGTATCCGGATTCGTCCCGTCGTTCTGAGCAACTTTCACGTACAAAGTTTTTCCATCCGTGCTACGGTTTATTTTATATGATTTTTCAAAATTTTATTCATCTTCTGAAATTATTATTAATTCAAAATTAATAGATCAAATGCTATGGGTACCCAGCCCTGTGTACACAGAAATGTACACAGAGGCTGACATGTGGGCCAGGGGACCCTGTTGACCAAGTCAACTACTGACTAGTCAATGGTGTGAACAGTGCGTGTGGGACCCACATGTCATTGACTGCCAAACTAACTAACAGATTATTTAGATTAGTTAGCTAATTAGATTACCTAACACTGGTTAATTTATTAAATTTAATTAAGTTAATTAATTTGTTAATTAATTGATTAACTTTTAATCTCTTTTTTTTAATTTTCGTTTTGGGGCTGGGCCCATTCGGTCAGTGGCCCAAGGCCATTGCGGGCGTGCGGGCGCCAGCGGTGCGGGGCCGAACCCGACCGGGGAGGCGAGGCGAGGCCACCGGGGAGCGGTCGCGCTTGGCCGGCGCGTGGCTGCGGCGGGCGCGGCAGCGGGGCAGCGCCGGCGCCGACATGACGGAGCGGACACTAAGGAGGGAAGGACGCGGTCGACGCGCGTAGGCGCAGGGGCCAGTGTGTGCGGCATGCGGGGCTGCGAGCGCAGCCGGCAAGGTCATCGGAGAAGGCGGCGGTAGCAGCAGCAGTTTGAAGCGGCAGGGCAAGGCAGCAACCGCAGCACGCGAGAGTGCAAGCGGGGCGACGGTGAACGCACGCAGGGCATGCGGGTGCGTGGCCAGCGAGGTCGAGCAGGGGGTGGCACGGTCG
>NC_041382.1:340753229-340759878 GCF_002162155.2 Triticum dicoccoides
TTAGTTTTGTTTTCCCCCTTTTGTTTATTTTTTCTATTTATTTGTTTTCTTTTAGTCCTTAATGTATTTTAGTTTAAATGAAATACAACACACACTTCTAAATTAGTCTTATCTTTAAACCCACTGCCACAAAAAGTTTGACCCCTAATTAAGATGTTTTAATATTATATAATTTATAAAAGGCACTTAATTAATGTTTTTGCTGTTGTTTTAATTACCTGAGTGCATTTAACTATGTTATAAAAATGTGGTTTCTCCACCATAATTGATTATGCATTATTTGGCTCACTTCAAACATTTTAGTTTTAATGTTTGAAAACTTCTGGTTGTTTGCCATATTTTGAATTTGAATTTGAATCAGTTTTTGAACTAACACGAGATCATCAATAGTAATTGAAGTGACCTGGCACCATTAACATGGAATTACTGTCGCTTAAATATCCGGGCGTCACAAATCTCCTCCACTACAAGAAATCTCGTCCTGAGATTTAATAGGTAGTAAAAGGGGAAAAGGTTTGGTAACGAATCTAGTGGGTCTTCTCATTCTGGCTTGCTCTTCTCGAAGAAGCCGGTCCAATACATTGATGTCTTCATTTCTCTGCTTCAGGTCATCATGATGAAGTCGGCATCCTTTCTTTGGGAACTCCATCGTACTTACGAAAGAATAAAGGGTGGCATTCCGGGAGAACAGACCTCTGCCAGGTCGACTATCTGATCGATAACATCGAGGAAGGTGGCAGAACTCTTGAATTGAAACTTAATAAAACACCAAGAGCAAAGTAAGAAGGTACATCATAGAAGTTTCAAGCGCATAGGCAATCGTTTGATGCCTGGTACGAAATGTGAAAGGGGTTCAGAGCAATGGGAATAACTATTGTGTCTGATACCAGAATAGATTACTAGGCAGGTGGCCCGTGATTTACATACGAAGTCAAGCTCAAGGAATATCTTTGGCAATAGGGTCTACATGAGAGTCAGGTTTTGATCTCGTGGAATTGTGGGTTATGGGCCCACCATGTGGGTTAAAAGTAGGAAGGTCGTTGACATCTTACACGGTGATGATAGCAAGACATGTCAGAGGGTAGCATGTCGGTTATGTTGGCAACAACGTTGGTACCAAGGGCGAGGGACGAAGAGAACCATTTTCCTGCTCGTTGAACGAGGCAGACCAATAGGCAAGGTTCTTGTCCATCGGTGGCTACCAGAATGTCATCAACAATAGCAACAGGTTCTTACTGACAGTGTTGTACATCGATGTGCTTGCAAAAGCAGTGACTGATTACTCCTTAGATCATATAAACCTCAAGAAGGTTAACCAAAACAATGGAAAGGAAAATGTGATTATCAGATTAAACAGAACAATGGAAAGGAAAAATGTGTTTAAACACATAATTCAGGGTTATATCCTTCCCAAGGACAAGCAGAGCATGATATCCATGACAGGATAGAAAGCAGAAAACCATTTAGGTAAGGGGGGAGGAATCTCATGATATTACCCATACAACGGTGTTAGGATAAATGATAAAGAAAATTTAGCATTGTGCTTCAAATGTTCTTATTGAAAATCGGAGTACCACAGACATGCCTCGAGATAGCATTGACATGGTCATTGGGTAAAGATCAGACTTTGGATTCACAAAGGATCCATCAGGAACAACTTATAGAATAAGTCTTACAATTTCCTCATGGAAGAAATGGCTAAACTTGCTAAAAAGGAAGACTATAACAATGGGTCCTCTGACCCGGTGCGCTAGGCATGACATCACCTTACTGGGCTATACAAAGTCCAATGTTACGGCTTTTGGAAAATGTCCCATCCATCATATCTGACCGAGATTCAGTTCTGATTGGTGTCAGGATAGCTCAGACTCACGATGCCTAAGAAGGAAGGGGTGCAACACAACTTGACGAGACGGAGTTGCAAGATTCTCGGTAAATGAACTATGGAAGCAAGTTCCGAATCATGAGTTCATCATTTAACCAAGGAGAGAATGAGGAGATGGCTGATGGACTTAGCGACAATTCATCGAGAATTCCCCAAAAGATGGATTTCCACAGTTATGTGAACAAGGAGATAACCTTTGTAGATCAATGATTTAATGAGGTATGCTCAAGGAAAACATACACAATTAACATTGGTTGAAAGGTGTACCCAAAATATGGGCTTAGGTAGCATGATCAATGTTAATGGTGATTCAATAACCAATAGTCTAAGAATGAACTATCAACCATTAACTTGGAAGCAATAGGGTTGCTAGAAGTTTTGAAGTCGCACCTCATAGTTCAATTGTCGGGTTTTCGGTTAGAAACAACACGGGGACCAAGGAGTGAACGGATATGGCAAGGAGTATCACCTGTATCAAGAATTCTTAAGAGGTGGTGAAATTCTCACGACATTCTTGACATAAAAGATGGTAATACTCCAAGGCAAAGAACAAATGCTGGATAGCAAGGATCTCAAGGTATATCACGAAACACGAACAAGTTTGTGTTGAACGGAAGGCAATAAAGTGGTCGATGATAACACAAATCATCGAGGCAAGGTTGGTACTTCTCATCATGAATTCAGTGATATCCTGGAAGGAGTCAAAATGTTGAAGATTTTCACGACATACTTGTCGAGGGGTTTCATGAGGTTATATTGATCATCGATGACACCAAGCAAAAGGAAGGGTGAAGCGAAAGTTATCAGAACAATGGGTATGAAACAAACTCGAAATCAAGTTTGCTATGCAAGGAGAAATGATATGACAAGGAAGATCGACGTAAGGTTAGCTCACTGTCGAAATTTGTGCTCGTGAAGAAGGACCAGGTAGTACAGTTAAAAATTAGCCCAATAAGGGTATAGCCGATCAGGATAGGAATGACTTGAAGGATTATTAAACTCATAAGCAACAAAAATTAATTAGGGTTATTGAACCGGAATGCGGAATCGGTTCACATATCGGTGTTCTCAGTTGACGACAACCCAGAACCCAGAAAAATTGGAATCGGTGAGAAATAACAGTTGATGAAGAACCCATAAGAAGTTATGCAGTTCCATGACATTATCAAGATATCATAGTGTAATACTCGACGGTAGATCAAAGTAAAGGTTGGACAGGTGCAATGATCTGCACAAGACAAGTACTTCAACTTGTCTGATAAATGGTATTAATGAGAAAATATGGTCAGAACCATGATTGCAAAGGACCAAACATAGATACAGGATGAACTTATAACAAGGGGATTATTACCATTTACAAGAAGCTTCGATGATAAGTTCCACATCGGGTCCATGGGCATGAACGCAAAGGCTCAAGGTCGACTCCCACTTCTTCCATGCATAACCTTTCATTTTACTTCTCGCTTTTGATGAAGCTGTAGTGTAGAAATTTTATCTAGCAAAACACCAGAAGAGTATGACTTGTGAAAACTTCCGAGTTCACACATAATAAGGAAGGCATAGGTTCAACCCATGAGGGTATCATGGAAACATATACCGCAAGCTTCAATAGTAAATACCACCAGCTCGAAAACAGAGCATGGTTGAGAAAGCAGAGGATAAAATTTACCAAAGACTTTATATATCCATGGAAAGGCTCACAAGGTTACTTGAATATGAAGGACACTGTCGGATAATAATCCAACAAGAGGTCTGGTGGTCTACAACAGAGCTGATGTGAGTATCGGTACTCTATCAAAGGAAGAAGGAATGCATGTGCATCTAATTATAGAAACAACTGACTAACTCAAAGCTCAAATGCAAAGGAATTATGAATTCCAAGACAAGGGATCAGAAGCAATGCTCTGATTAGGGATGTATAAGTTGAATAGCCTTAGTGGTACAATTAATGGCAATTTGAGTGGTCGAGATCCAGCTCATGTCCGGAATGACGTCTGAATCGGAAGGATAAATTCCAGGGAACAACTGATGATTGTGTGCATTCACACACATGTTGAATCAAAAGGATCAGAATTACAATCACAAAGGTTTTTAAAGTAAATTGCTAGACCAATGGAATTAACTGGAATGCAAGTATGCAAGAATTCTAAGAACCACATGCTATTGAGGATTTTTGAAAGATCAAATAGTATTTCGAAGTCTTTTGCGGAACACAAGAACAACTGGGAATGAGTGGATACTCGATAAGTGTGAGGAATTATCCATAGGAGTATTTCTATGGCAAGGAGCTACAAGGCAATGGTACAAGGGATTCTTAAAAGTCGGAGAGCAATTCGATGCATCTTGTAACAACAACAGAAACTCAGAGTAGTTGTATGAACAACAAGTGTATGTCGTTATCCATATGGATATATCGGTAGTAGGGAATTGAAAAGCAGAGGGCACAAGGGTCTCGAGAATGATCGAAGACTATTTTCAAAATCTTCAGGTGCAGTAGGCGATCATCTGTGATAAGGGGCTCTTCGAGAGAAGTAGTTACAAGAACCTAGAGTCAGATTAGTAAAATCATTTAACCCGAATAGAAGAGAGATCAGAGTCCCAGAGTATAGATCGAGAAGTAAAAGATCCTAATACCACCCAAATGGCGACGTGGGCCCGTAAGGCACACATCCATGTTAGTAAAAGTTTTGCAATGTCTAGACCCAACTTCAGCCAAGGAGTGTGGAAGGGGGGTTCCTACAGGTAGTCGGCTCTGATACCAACTTGTGACGCCCCCGAGTCAATCGTACACTAATCATACATGCAAACGTGTATGATCAAGATCAGGGACTCACGGGAAGATATCACAACACAACTCTACAAATAAAATAAGTCATACAAGCATCATATTACAAGCCAGGGGACTCCAGGGCTCGAATACAAGAGCTCGATCATAGATGAGTCAGCGGAAGCAACAATATCTGAGTACAGACATAAGTTAAACAAGTCTGCCTTAAGAAGGCTAGCACAAACAGGGATACATATCGAAAGAGGCGCATGCCTCCTGCCTGGGATCCTCCTAAACTACTCCTGGTCATCATCTGCGGCCTGCACGTAGTAGTAGGCACCTCAAGTGTAGTAGGAGTCGTCGTCGACAGTGGCGTCTGGCTCCTGGACTCCATCGTCTGGTCCCAAAAATCGGATATAGAAAGGGCGAAAAGGGGAGCAAAGCAACCGTGAGTACTCATCCAAAGTACTCGCAAGCAAGGAGCTACACTACATATGCAATGTATCAAATGAAAGGAGTAATATATGTGGACTGCACTGCAGAATGCCAGGATAAGAGGGGGATAGCTAGTCCTATCGAAGTCTATGCTTCTGGCAACCTTCATCTTGCAGCATGTAGAAGAGAGTAGATGGTAAGTTCACCAAGTATCATTGCATAGCATAATCCTACCCGGTGATCCTCCCCTCATCGCCCTGTGAGAGAGCGATCACCGGCTGTATCTGGCACTTGGAAGGGTGTGTTTTATTAAGTATTCGGTTCTCGTTGTCATAAGGTCAAGGTACAACTCCGGGCCGTCCTTTTACCGAGGGACACGACTATTCGAATAGATAAACTTCCCTGCAGGGGTGCACCACATTTCCCAACACGCTCGATCCCCTTTGTCCGGACACACTTTTCTGGGTCATGCCCGGCCTCAGAAGATCAACACGTCACAACCCCACCCAGGCACAACAGACAGGTCAACACACCGGTCTAAATCCTATGGCGCAGGGGTCTGGGCCCATCACCCATTGCACACCTGCACGTTGCGTACATGGCCAACGAGCAGACCTAGCCTCCCTTATACAAGAGCACGCGTTCCAGTCCAACCCGGCGCGCGCCGCTCAGTCACAGACATCACGAAGGCTTCGGCTGACACCACAACATCGAGTGCCCATAACTGTTCCCGCATAGTTGGTTAGTGCGTATAGGCCAGTGGCCAGACTCGGATCAAATACCTAGATCTCGTTAAGCGTGTTTGGCGTGTGCGGCATGTGGGGCGAGCGTGTGCGGCATGTGGGGCTGCGAGTGGGGCCGGCAAGGTCATCGGAGAAGGCGGCGGTAGCAGTAGCAGTTTGAAGCGGCACGGCAAGGCAGCAACCGCAGCACGCGAGAGTGCGAGCGGGGCGACGGTGAATGTGCACAGGGCATGCGGGTGCGTGGCCGGCGAGGTCGAGCAAGGGGTGGGGCGGTCAGCCGGCGAGTGGGACTAGCAGATGCGGGGGGCACGAGGTGCGGACGCGGCACGACGTCGACGGGCGTGTGCCGTTGGCCAACGGTGCGTGAACGACGACGTCGAGAGGTGCTGGAGCGGGCGCACAGGGGAAAGAGGAGGCCAGAGGCCTCACCCGCGTTGTAGGGTTCGGTCGTCGAAGCTTGGGGAAGCCGGCATGGAGCAAGACGAGGAGGCGTCTGGCGACGGCGATGATGGGGTCGGGGCGGTCCAGCGAGCCGGCGACAAAGCTCGGGGGCAGGCGGAGCAGCGTGGTTGGGGCGGAGGAAGAAGACGGGCGGCGAGGTGGTGCAGTGCACGGCGAGGAGCAGTCAAGGACGGATCGTTCTGGCGGAGAGGCAGTCCGGCGAGGGCGGTTTCGAGCAGCGTCGCGGGGTGGTCCGGCGATGGAAGAGGCGCGGGGAGGTCCAGCGATGGCGGTGAGCGTCGGTGCATCAACGGGGCGGGGCACCGTGGGGGAGGGGGTTCCATTCCCTCGATCCCGTTCTAGATCGGGGTGGGGGAG
>NC_041382.1:340760408-340813273 GCF_002162155.2 Triticum dicoccoides
CGGGTAGTGGGGTTATGGGGAGTGGGGTGGCCGGCTGGCTGGGCTAGGTGGCCTGGGCCGCCTGGTCTAGTGGGGGGGGGGGTTCTCTTTTTTCATTTTTTGTTAGTTTTGTTTTTCCCCTTTTGTTTATTTTTTTCTATTTATTTGTTTTCTTTTAGTCTTTAATGTATTTTAGTTTAAATGAAATACAACACAAACTTCTAAATTAGTCTTATCTTTAAACCCACTGCCACTAAAAGTTTGACCCCTAATTAAGACGTTTTAATATTATATAATTTATAAAAGGCATTTAATTAATGTTTTGGTTGTTGTCTTAATTACCTGAGTGCATTTAACTATGTTATAAAAATGTGGTTTCTCCACTATAATTGACTATGCATTATTTGGCTCACTCCGAGCATTTTAGTTTTAATGTCTGAAAACTTCTGGTTGTTTGCCATATTTTGAATTTGAATTTGAATCGGTTTTTTGAACTAACACGAGATCATCAATAGTAATTGAAGTGATGTGGCACCATTAACAGGGAATTACTATAGCTTAAATATCTGGGCATCACACACACGTGCACAAGTGGTTAGGTGTCATGACCCGATCCCAGGAGGGGCCCGAACCTCTGCACTTTCTATGTCAGTCCCTGAATCAATGGCTGACACGCACAGTCGGCGATGAAATGCCAAGAATACATCACATGTCATAGCATTACATCACAGATCCAGTGCTTTACAACACATACCTGGTTAGCTCATGGGCTAGCTTAGTATACAATCATGCAACAGAGATACTATTCTAGTCTTGTGGCGTCCATCCACTCACATGAAAGATTTGAGTATAGCGTCGTAACCCTAATTCGTACCTTTCCTTTGATATGGTAAACCTGCAACATGATATGTTGCAACCACAGGGATCAATACATCGAGTGTATTGGCAATGTTCACTAGGATTTACTTGTTGGAAAATAAAGATGTTGTTCGGTGTGGCTAGTTTTCCTTTTGAGTGAGATAGTTTTTCCCTACGTTTGTAACATTGTCTAAACTAATAGCATTATGACACTCCAATCCATCTCCGGTCATAGTCAAAGCACCCCCGGTCCATCTCCGGTTGTAACCTTGGGCACAGAGGTCCATCTCCCCTGGTGGCCCTATTCCCTTGGTTCAACCCATCAAATTTTAATTAAGAAGGGGTAATGAGATCAAGCTGACAATTCTCTAATAAGTTGCTAAAAATTGTCCGTAACCGGGACACGACTAATCATGATGAGTTTTATACACTTGTAGAGGTTTGTGTACTTTACCCACGATTCCAAATCACACATTCCTACTACTAAACTTCACTTGTGAAATAGCTAGGTGGATCAAGATGAGACTTTTGGGAAGTAGTAGCCCTCTCCCAATGGTGTACCTAGTCCAACCTACAACCAATAACTACATCTGCTGGTCATGCCGGGGAGGGTTCCCACAACTTACTTAGTCCAGGCAGAGCCCATATTGTCTCACGGTTACACATGGAAGATACTCAAGTTTCAACTCATACAATCCTTTGAGCCTAGGCGGTCGCCCATACAACTGCCAACCACCAAGCAATACCGAAGCACTGCCCATATGATTCATCAATTAAGTTGTTTTATTAAGTATTCATCCATAAAGTAACCTTTTGAATGTTGATCCCAAACCATGTAATAGTAGCTAAGAAACTACTCGTTGGATACAAGGTCATGGTAAAATGGACCTGCATTTCTTCTACCGGGTTCTGTCAAGCATAAGTAAAATCCTATAGGGGATTCCTAACTGAAAAGAACTACAATGCATGAAAACATAGGTTATGATCAAAGGTTTCTCTTGCCTGGTATTGACGATTCTTCAATCTCACAATCCTGATCACGTTGCTCTTTGCTATCCATGCAGTCTAACGTAAGTAAAGAGCAATCTTAAATAACCATACCAATCAAACATACAACAAGTATTGTGCATGATGTCAGTGTTGTTGTGTTGTGAAATCATGTGCCACTGTTAACTCATAAGAGTTTGGAAAACAACATAGTGGTTGTCAATTGGAATACATGTGACTTAAGGGTTCACATGCAAGTTTCAAATAAAGGGTCCATCACAGTACTGCTGCGCATGCGCCTAGGGGGGTAGATTGGTAGGAAAAGACCATCACTCATCCCTGACCGCCACTCATAAGGAAGACAATCAATAAGTCATGCTCCAATATCATCGCATAACGAGAGACCATATGTGCATGCTTCGGGAATCACAAACCTTAACACCAATATTCTTACTAAACCATAATCATTCACTAGTACCTCCCACATATTACCATCTCTATATCACAAAACTATTGCAAGGAATCAAACACATCATATCAGTGATCTACAAATTTATGTAGGATTTTATGACTAACCATGTGAATGACCAATTCCTGTCAAATCTCTAAATAGATATAAGTGAAGCATGAGAGTTTAATTCTTTCTACAAACGATATGCCCACGCTCTAACAAATATAACTGAGCAAAAGAGCATTCTACAAATGGCGGTTTTCTATGTGTAGAGAAACATGCAATCCAAACTTCAAATGATATAAGTGAAGCACATGAAGCATTATATAAAGCCATACTCAAATGATATAAGTGAAGTGCAATGAGCATTCTATAAATCAACCAAGGACTATCTCATACCAGCATGGTGCATAAAAGAAAAAGGAAAAACAAACACAAAAGACGCTCCAAGAATCGAATAAAAATATAGCTCCAAGTAAAATTACCAATGGTCGTTAGAAGAAAGAGGGGATGCCTTCTGGGGCATCCCCAAGCTTAGTTGCTTGGGAGTCCTTGAATATTACCTTGGGGTGCCACGGGCATCCCAAAGCTTAGGCTCTTTCCACTCCTTTTTTTGAGTTAAAACGAAACTTTATTCATTAGAAATAATTAGTACATCGTTTGTGAGGATCATTACAATTTCATTTACAGGCTCCTCAAACCAATCCAAAGTTGAAGAAAATCTGGCTAATCTAGCAAGTTCATGTGCTAATTTATTTTCCTCTCTATTACAGTGTTCGAATATAGTCATGATAAAATCACATGCATAGTGAAAGAAGTCATCGAAAATTGGCGCCGCCACACCCGTTGATTGTCCTCCGTCCTGCATGGTCTCAATTACATCCAGATTATCTGAGTTGATGATTAATCGATTGCACCCCACCCTTTGTGCTAATGTTAGTCCAAATTTGAGAGCTAATGCTTCTGCCATCAGAACATCCACGCAATGGTCAATCTTTCCATTTCCTCCTGCAATAAACCTACCTTTGTCGTCTCGCAAGACTGCCCCCATCGTACCCTTCAGCATGTCATGGTCAAAAGAGGCATCAACATTGAGTTTTATGAAACCCCTAGGAGGACAAAGCCAACCCCCCTTTTTTATGGACGCCTTTGAAGATGATGCATTTACAAAACTGTATGTAAGGGCTGTGATCCCCATTGATATCTGAGTTGCATTCTGAGTTACTTCCTTGTGCACTAATTTCCGTCTCTCCCACCGTAGATACCAAGCTGAAATAGCCATCATTTCTCATACATTTTGGTACCCCATAATTTGCAAATCTTGCTCTAGAAGAAGTAAAAGGTATTCCAATATCGCCTCTCCAGCACGATCAACCTCACAAGCTCTATCAATAATGTCCTCCATCCCTAGTCTCTTCCAGACCTCCTTTGCTTTAGTACATAGAAAAGGCATGTGTTCCGTGCTTTCTACACCCTGAGAGCAAGTAGGGCACAAGCGCGAAACCTTCATGTGTCTATTAGCAAGTGTTGCCCGACATGGGAGAGTGCCATGTAACGTACACCATATAAAAAAATTGACTTTTGTCGGACATGATAACTTCCATATCTGACACCATATAGGGTTAGGTGTGGTTCTCCCTGAAGGAAATATGCCCTAGAGGCAATAATAAAGTTATTATTTATTTCCTTATATCATGATAAATGTTTATTATTCATGCTAGAATTGTATTAACCGGAAACATAATACATGTGTGAATACATAGACAAACAGAGTGTCACTAGTATGCCTCTACTTGACTAGCTCGTTGATCGAAGATGGTTATGTTTCCTAACCATATACATGAGTTGTCATTTGATTAACGGGATCACATCATTAGGAGAATGATGTGATTGACTTGACCCATTCCGTTAGCTTAGCACTTGATCGTTTAGTTTGTTGGTATTGCTTTCTTCATAACTTATACATGTTCCTATGACTATGAGATTATGCAACTCCCGTTTACCGGAGGAACACTTTGTGTGCTACCAAATGTCACAATGTAACTTGGTGATTATAAAGGTGCTCTACAGGTGTCTCCGAAGGTACTTGTTGGGTTGGCGTATTTCGAGATTAGGATTTGTCACTCCGATTGTCGGAGAGGTATCTCTGGGCCCACTCAATAATGCACATCACTTAAGCCTTGCAAGCATTGCAACTAATGAGTTAGTTGCGGAATGATGTATTACGGAACGAGTAAAGAGACTTGCCGGTAATGAGATTGAACTAGGTATTGGAATACCGACGATCGAATCTCGGGCAAGTAACATACCGATGACAAAGGGAACAATGTATGTTGTTATGCGGTTTGACCGATAAAGATCTTCATAGAATATGTAGGAACCAATATGAGCATCGAGGTTCCGCTATTGGTTATTGACCGGAGACGTGTCTCGGTCATGTCTACATAGTTCTCGAACCCGTAGGGTCCGCATGCTTAAAGTTCGGTGACGAACGTAATTAGGGTTTTTGTGTTTTGATGTACCGAAGGTTGTTCGGAGTCCTGGGTGTGATCACGGACATGGCGAGGAGTCTCGAAATGGTTGAGACATAAAGATTGATATATTGGAAGCCTATATTTGGATATCGAAATCGTTCCGGGTGAAATCAAGATTTTACCGGAGTACCGGGGGGTTACCGGAACCCCCCCGGGGGTTAATGCGCCTACATGGGCCCTAAGGAAGAAGAGGAGGGCCGGCCAGGGCAGGCCGCGTGCCCCCTCCCCCTAGTCCGAATAGGACAAGGAAGGGGGGGCACCCCTTTCCTCTTTCCCCCTTCCCCTTTCCTTCTCCAACAAGGCAAGAGGGGGAGTCCTACTCCCAGTGGGAGTAGGACTCCTCCAGGCGCACCCCTAGGGGCCGGCCGCACCTCCCCCCTCCCTCCTTTATATATGGGGTCAAGGGGGCACCCCATGACACACAAGTTGATCTTCGTGATCGTTCCTTAGCTCTGTGCGGTGCCCCCTTCCACCATATTCCACCTCGGTCATATCATAGCAGTGCTTGGGCGATGCCCTGCGTCGGTAGAACATCATCACCGTCATCATGTCATCGTGCTGACGAAACTCTCCCTCAACACTCGGCTGGATTGAAGCTCAAGGGACGTCACCGAGTTGAACGTGTGTAGAACTTGGAGGTGCCGTACGTTCGGTACTTGGATCGGTCGGATCGGGAAGACGTACGACTACTTCCTCTATGTTGTGTCAACTCTTCCGTTGCCGGTCTACGAGGGTACGTAGACAACACTCTCCCCTCTCGTTGCTATGCATCACCATGATCTTGCGTGTGCGTAGGAATTTTTTGAAATTACTACGTTCCCCAACAGTGGCATCCGAGCCAGGTTTTATGCGTTGATGTTATGCACGAGTAGAACACAAGTGAGTTGTGGGCGATATAAGTCATATTGCTTACCAGCATGTCATATTTTGGTTCGGCGGTATTGTTGGATGAAGTGGCCTGGACCGACATTACGCGTACGCTTACGCGAGACTGGTTCTACCGACGTGCTTTGCACACAGGTGGCTGGCGGGTGTCAGTTTCTCCAACTTTAGTTGAATCGAGTGTGGCTACGCCCGGTCCTTGCGAAGGTTAAAACAGCACCAATTTGACAAACTATCGTTGTGGTTTTGATGCGTAGGTAAGAACGGTTTTGCTAAGCCCGTAGCAGCCACGTAAAACTTGCAACAACAAAGTAGAGGACGTCTACTTGTTTTTGCAGGGCATGTTGTGATGTGATATGGTCAAGACATGATGCTAAATTTTATTGTATGAGATGATCATGTTTTGTAACCGAGTTATCAGCAACTGGTAGGAGCCATATGGTTGTCGCTTTATTGTATGCAATGCAATCGCGCTGTAATGCTTTACTTTATCACTAAGCAGTAGCGATAGTCATGGAAGCATAAGATTGGCAAGAGGACAACGATGCTACGATGGAGATCCAGGTGTCACGCCGGTGACGATGGTGATCATGACGGTACTTCAGAGATGGAGATCACAAGTACAAGATGATGATGGCCATATCATATCACTTATACTGATTGCATGTGATGTTTATCTTTTATGCATCTTATCTTGCTTTGATTGACGGTAGCATTATAAGATGATCTCTCACTAAATTTCAAGATAAAAGAGTTCTCCCTGAGTATGCACCATTGCCAAAGTTCATCGTGCCCAGACACCACGTGATGATCGGGTGTGATAAGCTCTACGTCCATCTACAACGGGTGCAAGCCAGTTTTGCACACGCAGAATACTCAGGTTAAACTTGACGAGCCTATCATATGCAGATATGGCCTCGGAACACTGAGACCGAAAGGTTGAGCGTGAATCATATAGTAGATATGATCAACATATTGGTGTTCACCATTGAAAGCTACTCCATTTCACGTGATGATCGGTTATGGTTTAGTTGATTTGGATCACGTGATCACTTAGAAGATTAGAGGGATGTCTTTCTAAGTGGGAGTTCTTAAGTAATATGATTAATTGAACTTAAATTTATCATGAACTTAGTACCTGATAGTATCTTGCTTGTCTATGTTTGATTGTAGATAGATGGCCCGTGTTGTTGTTCCGTTGAATTTTAATGTGTTCCTTGAGAAAGCAAAGTTGAAAGATGATGGTAGCAATTACACGGACTGGGTCCGTAACTTGAGGATTATCCTCATTGCTACACAGAAGAATTATGTCCTAGAAGCACCGCTGGGTGCCAGGCCTGCTGCTGGAGCAACACCAGATGTTATGAACGTCTGGCAGAGCAAAGCTGATGACTACTCGATAGTTCAGTGTGCCATGCTTTACGGCTTAGAATCGGGACTTCAACGACGTTTTGAACGTCATGGAGCATATGAGACGTTCCAGGAGTTGAAGTTAATATTTCAAGCAAATGCCCGGATTGAGAGATATGAAGTCTCCAATAAGTTCTATAGCTGCAAGATGGAGGAGAATAGTTCTGTCAGTGAACATATACTCAAAATGTCTGGGTATCATAATCACTTGACTCAACTGGGAGTTAATATTCCAGTTGATAGTGTCCTTGACAGAGTTCTTCAATCACTGCCACCAAGCTACAAGAGCTTTGTGATGAACTATAACATGCAAGGGATGGATAAGAAGATTCCCGAGCTCTTTGCAATGCTAAAGGCTGCGGAGGTAGAAATCAAGAAGGAGCATCAAGTGTTGATGGTCAACAAGACCGCGAGTTTCAAGAAAAAGGGCAAAGGGAAGAAGAAGGGGAACTTCAAGAATAACAGGAAGCAAGTTGCTGCTCAGGAGAAGAAACCCAAATCTGGACCTAAGCCTGAAACTGAGTGCTTCTACTGCAAGCAGACTGGACACTGGAAGCGGAACTGCCCCAAGTATTTGGCGGATAAGAAGGATGGCAAGGTGAACAAAGGTATATGTGATATACATGTTACTGATGTGTACCTTACTAGAGCTCGCAGTAGCACCTGGGTATTTGATATTGGTTCTGTTGCTAATATTTGCAACTCGAAATAGGGACTACGGATTAAGCGAACACTGGCGAAGGACGAGGTGACGATGCGCGTGGGAAATGGTTCCAAAGTCGATGTGATCGCAGTCGGCACGCTACCTCTACATCTACCTTCGGGATTAGTATTAGACCTAAATAATTGTTATTTGGTGCCAGCGTTGAGCATGAACATTATATCTGGATCTTGTTTGATGCGAGACGGTTATTCATTTAAATCAGAGAATAATGGTTTTTCTATTTATATGAGTAATATCTTTTATGGTCATCAACCCTTGAAGAGTGGTCTATTTTTGATGAATCTCGATAGTAGTGATACACATATTCATAATGTTGAAGCCAAAAGATGCAGAGTTGATAATGATAGTGCAACTTATTTGTGGCACTGCCGTTTAGGTCATATCGGTGTAAAGCGCATGAAGAAACTCCATACTGATGGACTTTTGGAATCACTTGATTATGAATCACTTGGTACTTGCGAATCGTGCCTCATGGGCAAGATGACTAAAACTCCGTTCTCCGGTACTATGGAGAGAGCAACCGATTTGTTGGAAATCATACATACAGATGTATGTGGTCCGATGAATGTTGAGGCTCATGGTGGATATCGTTATTTTCTCACCTTCACAGATGATTTAAGCAGATATGGGTATATCTACTTAAGGAAGCATAAGTCTGAAACATTTGAAAAGTTCAAAGAATTTCAGAGTGAAGTTGAAAATCATCGTAACAAGAAAATAAAGTTTCTACGATCTGATCGTGGAGGAGAATATTTGAGTTACGAGTTTGGTCTACATTTGAAACAATGCGGAATAGTTTCGCAACTCACGCTACCCGAAACACCACAGCGTAATGGTGTGTCCGAACGTCGTAATCATACTTTATTAGATATGGTGCGATCTATGATGTCTCTTACTGATTTACCGCTATCGTTTTGGGGTTATGCTTTAGAGACGACTGCATTCACATTAAATAGGGAACCATCGAAATCCGTTGAAATGACGCCTTATGAACTGTGGTTTGGCAAGAAACCAAAGTTGTCATTTCTAAAAGTTTGGGGCTGCGATGCTTATGTGAAAAAGCTTCAACCTGATAAGCTCGAACCCAAATAGGAGAAATGTGTCTTCATAGGATACCCAAAGGAGACTGTTGGGTACACCTTCTATCACATATCCGACGGCAAGACATTCGTTGCTAAGAATGGATCCTTTCTAGAGAAGGAGTTTCTCTCAGAAGAAGTGAGTGGGAGGAAAGTAGAACTTGATGAGGTAACTGTACCTGCTCCCTTATTGGAATGTAGTACATCACAGAAACCGGTTTCTGTGACACCTATACCAATTAGTGAGGAAGCTAATAATAATGATCATGAAACTTCAGATCAAGTTACTACCGAACCTCGTAGATCAACCAGAGTAAGATCCGCACCAGAGTGGTACGGTAATCCTGTTCTGGAAGTCATGCTACTAGATCATGATGAACCTACGAACTATGAAGAAGCGATGGTGAGCCCAGATTCCGCAAAATGGCTATAAGCCATGAAATCTGAGATGGGATCCATGTATGAGAACAAAGTGTGGACTTTGGTTGACTTGCCCGTTGATCGGCAAGCAATTGAGAATAAATGGATCTTCAAGAAGAAGACTGACACTGACGGTAATGTTACTGTCTAAAAGCTCGACTTGTTGCGAAAGGTTTTCGACAAGTTCAAGGGATTGACTACGATGAGACCTTCTCACCCATAGCGATGCTTAAGTATGTCCGAATCATGTTAGTGATTGCCGCATTTTATGATTATGAAATTTGGCAGATGGATGTCAAAACTGCATTCCTGAATGGATTTCTGGAAGAAGAGTTGTATATGATGCAACCAGAAGGTTTTGTCGATCCAAAGGGAGCTAACAAAGTGTGCAAGCTCCAGCGATCCATTTATGGACTGGTGCAAGCCTCTTGGAGTTGGAATAAATGCTTTGATAGTGTGATCAAAGCATTTTGTTTTGTACAGACTTTTGGAGAAGCCTATATTTACAAGAAAGTGAGTGGGAGCTCTGTAGCATTTCTGATATTATATGTGGATGACATATTACTGATTGGAAATGATATAGAATTTCTGGATAGCATAAAGGGATACTTGAATAAGAGTTTTTCAATGAAAGACCTCGATGGAGCTGCTTACATATTGGGCATTAAGATCTATAGAGATAGATCAAGACGCTTAATTGGACTTTCACAAAGCACATACCTTGACAAAGTTTTGAAGAAGTTCAAAATGGATCAAGCAAAGAAAGGGTTCTTGCCTGTGTTACAAGGTGTGAATTTGAGTAAGACTCAATGTCCGACCACCGCAGAAGATAGAGAGAAAATGAAAGATGTTCCCTATGCTTCAGCCATAGGCTCTATCATGTATGCAATGTTGTGTACCAGACCTGATGTGTGCCTTACTATAAGTCTAGCAGGGAGGTACCAACGTAATCTAGGAGTGGATCACTGGACAACGGTCAAGAACATCCTGAAGTACCTGAAAAGGACTAAGGATATGTTTCTCGTATATGGAGGTGACAAAGAGCTCATCGTAAATGGTTATGTTGATGCAAGCTTTGACACTGATCCGGACGATTCTAAATCGCAAACCGGATACATGTTTGTACTGAACGGTGGAGCTGTCAGTTGGTGCAGTTCTAAACAAAGCGTCATGGCGGGATCTACATGTGAAGTGGAGTACATAGCTGCTTCGGAAGCAACAAAGGAAGGAGTCTGGATGAAGGAGTTCATATCCGATCTAGGTGTCATACCTAGTGCATCGGGTCCAATGAAAATCTTTTGTGACAATACTCGTGCAATTGCCTTGGCGAAGGAATCCAGATTTCAAAAAAGAACCAAGCACATCAAGAGACGCTTCAATTCCATTCGGGATTTAGTCCAGGTGGGAGATATAGAAATTTGCAAGACACATATGGATCTGAACGTTGCAGACCCGCTGACTAAGCCTCTTCCACGAGCAAAACATGATCAACACCAAGGCTCCACGGGTGTTAGAATCATTAGTGTGTAATCTAGATTATTGACTCTAGTGCAAGTGGGAGACTGAAGGAAATATGCCCTAGAGGCAATAATAAAGTTATTATTTATTTCCTTATATCATGATAAATGTTTATTATTCATGCTAGAATTGTATTAACCGGAAACATAATACATGTGTGAATACATAGACAAACAGAGTGTCACTAGTATGCCTCTACTTGACTAGCTCGTTGATCGAAGGTGGTTATGTTTCCTAACCATAGACATGAGTTGTCATTTGATTAACGGGATCACATAATTAGGAGAATAATGTGATTGACTTGACCCATTCCGTTAGCTTAGCACTTGATCGTTTAGTTTTTTGCTATTGCTTTCTTCATAACTTATACATGTTCCTATGACTATGAGATTATGCAACTCCCGTTTACCGGAGGAACACTTTGTGTGCTACCAAATGTCACAACGTAACTGGGTGATTATAAAGGTGCTCTACAGGTGTCTCCGAAGGTACTTGTTGGGTTGGCGTATTTCAAGATTAGGATTTGTCACTCCGATTGTCGGAGAGGTATCTCTGGCCCACTCGGTAATGCACATCACTTAAGCCTTGCAAGCATTGCAACTAATGAGTTAGTTGCGGAATGATGTATTACGAAACGAGTAAAGAGACTAGCCGGTAACGAGATTGAACTAGATATTGGAATACCGACTATCGAATCTCGGGCAAGTAACATACTGATGACAAAGGGAACAACGTATGTTGTTATGCGGTTTGACCGATAAAGATCTTCATAGAATATGTAGGAACCAATATGAGCATCCAGGTTCCGTTATTGGTTCTTGAACAGAGACGTGTCTCGGTCATGTCTACATAGTTCTCGAACCCGTAGGGTCCGCACGCTTAAAGTTCGGTGACGACCGTAATTAGGGTTTTTGTGTTTTGATGTACCAAAGGTTGTTCGGAGTCCCGGCTGTGACCACAGACATGACGAGGAGTCTCGAAATGGTCGAGACATAAAGATTGATATATTGGAAGCCTATATTTGGATATCGGATTGTTCTGGGTGAAATCGGGATTTTACCGGAGTACCGGGGGGTTACCGGAACCCCCCGGGGGTTAATGGGCCTACATGGGCCCTAAGGGAGATGAGGAGGGCCGGGCAGGGCAGGCCGCGTGCCCCCTCCCCCTAGTCCGAATAGGACAAGGAAGGGGGGCGGCGCCCCCCTTTCCTCTTTCCCCCCTTCCCCTTTCCTTCTCCAACAAGGCAAGAGGGGGGAGTCCTACTCCCGGTGGGAGTAGGACTCCTCCAGGCGCACCCCTAGGGGCCGGCCGCACCTCCCCCCTCCCTCCTTTATAAACGGGGGCAAGGGGGCACCCCATGACACACAAGTTGATCTTCGTGATCATTCCTTAGCCGTGTGCGGTGCCCCCTTCCACCATATTCCACCTCGGTCATATCGTGGCGGTGCTTAGGCGAAGTCCTGCGTCGGTAGAACATCATCACCGTAATCACGCCGTCGTGCTGACGAAACTCTCCCTCAACACTTGCTGGATCGGAGCTCGAGGGACATCAACGAGTTGAACATGTGCAGAACTCGGAGGTGCCGTACATTCGGTACTTGGATCGGTCGGACCGGGAAGACGTACGACTACTTCCTCTATGTTGTGTCAACGCTTCCGTTGCCGGTCTATGAGGGTACGTAGACAACACTCTCCCCTCTCGTTGCTATGCATCACCATGATCTTGTGTGTGCTTAGGATTTTTTTTTGAAATTACTACGTTCCCCAACACTCCCCATCCCATTAGAGTGTTTTAGTTGACTCCCATACTGATAGTTCTAGTCCACAGAGTAAGCAGACAGTACCGATAACATACCATTTTTTGTATAACTCCAGGCAATGAAATTCGTCATATTATGTTGCAAAATTGGATTGAAAGAATCCGTTGTGCGTCAATGGGACACATAGTTTGTCTAATCAGGTCCTCATCCCAATTATTGGAGATGGGGTCAATCAAATCCACCACTTTTGGTAACAATTGTCCCCCCTTAGGAGTCACAATCTTCTTAGTGGCACAATTTGGGATCCAGGCATCTTCCCAGACACTGATATTATGTCCATTCCCCACTCGCCAAATATAGCCACGTTTCAGGGTAGTCATGTCTGCCATGATGCTTTGCCAGGTGAAGGAAGCACCATGCTTTGGCTTGGAATTCAGCAAGTCGCCATCAGGATAGTTCTTGGCCCTTAGAACGGTGGCACACAAATATTCAGAATTATCAAGGATACTGAAGGAAATATGCCCTAGAGGCAATAATAAAGTTATTATTTATTTCCTTATATCATGATAAATGTTTATTATTCATGCTAGAATTGTAGTAACCGGAAACATGATACATGTGTGAATACATAGACAAATAGAGTGTCACTAGTATGCCTCTACTAGACTAGCTCGTTAATTAAAGATGGTTATGTTTCCTAACCATGGACATGAGTTGTCATTTGATTAACGGGATCACATCATTAGGAAATGATGTGATTGACTTGACCCATTCCGTTAGCTTAGCACCCGATTGTTTAGTATGTTGCTATTGCTTTCTTCATGACTTATACATATTCTTATGACTATGAGATTATGCAACTCCCGTTTATCGGAGGAACACTTTGTGTGCTACCAAACATCACAGCATAACTGGGTGATTATAAAGGTGCTCTACAGGTGTCTCCGAAGGTACCTGTTGGGTTGGCGTATTTCAAGATTAGGATTTGTCACTCCGATTGTCGGAGAGGTATCTCTGGGCCCTCTCGGTAATGCACATCACTTAAGCCTTGCAAGCATTGCAACTAATGAGTTAGTTGCGGGATGATGTATTACGGAACGAGTAAAGAGACTTGCCGGTAACGAGATTGAACTAGGTATTGAGATACCGACGATCAAATCTCGGGCAAGTAACATACCGATGACAAAGGGAACAACGTATGTTGTTATGCGGTCTGACCGATAAAGATCTTCGTAGAATATGTGGGAGCCAATATGAGCATCCAGGTTCCGCTATTGGTTATTGACCGGAGACGTGTCTCGGTCATGTCTACATAGTTTTCGAACCCGTAGGGTCCGCACGCTTAACGTTTCAATGACAGTTATATTATGATTTTATATGTTTTGATGTACCGAAGGTTGTTCGGAGTCCCGGATGTGATCACGGACATGACAAGGAGTCTCCAAATGGTCGAGACATGAAGATTGATATATTGGAAGCCTATATTTGGATATCGAAAGTGTTCCGGGTGAAATCGGGATTTTACCGGAGTACCGGGAGGTTACCGGAACCCCCCGGGAGGTTAATGGGCCTTTATGGAGAAGATGAGAGGTGGCCAAGGCTGGGCCGCACGCCCCTCCCCCTTAGTCCGAATCGGACAAGGAGAGGGGGGCGGCGCCCCCTTCCTTCCTCTATCCCTCCTCTTTCCCCCTCCCAAGTCCTAATCCAACTAGGAAAGGGGGAGTCCTACTCCCGATGGGAGTAGGACTCCTCCTGGTGCACCCTCTCTCCTGGACGGCCGCACCCCCTTTGCTCCTTTATATACGGGGGCAGGGGGCACCCTAGAGACACAACAATTGATCGGTTGATCTTTTAGCCGTGTGCGGTGCCCCCTCCACCATAGTCCACCTCGATAATACTGTAGCAGTGCTTAGGAGAAGCCCTGCGTCGGTAGAACATCATCATCGTCACCACGCCATCATGCTGACAAAACTCTCCCTCAACACTCGGCTGGATCGGAGTTCGAGGGACGTCATTGGGCTGAACGTGTGCTGAACTCGGAGGTGCCGTGCGTTCGGTACTTGATCGGTCGGATCGTGAAGACATACGACTACATCAACCGCGTTGTGCTAACACTTCTGCTTTCGGTCTACGAGGGTACGTGGACAATACTCTCCCCTCTCGTTGCTATGCATCACCATGATCTTACATGTGCGTAGGATTTTTTTGAAATTACTACATTCCCCAACAGATACGCCATGCCTGTTTGGCAAGCAGAGCCAGGTTGAAACAGTGGATATCACAGAAACCCATTCCTCCTTGTAATTTTGGTACACACATTTTCCACCAGGCCATCGAGTGCATCCTCCTCTAGTTCTCCTTGTCTCCCCACCAGAAATGCACAGTCACGTCGATGATTCATTTACAATTATTTTAGGAATTTGAAAGACCGACATTGCATAGGTAGGTATGTCTTGGATCACAGCCTTGAGCAGGATCTCCTTCCCTCTGGCAGATAGTAATTTTTCCTTCCAACCACTAATTTTCTTAATAATACGTTCAACTAGAATTTTAAAGCAATCAGTTTTATCAACACCCATGTTTGCTGGCAAGCCCAAGTATTTGTCCATTTAGTGCCTCCGTCATTATATTCAATATTGCACACATTTGTTCTCTGATCTCAACCCTTGTATTAGGGCTAAAGAAAATACTGGACTTTTCCACGCTTACCCCGTTGTCCCGACGCAGCACAATATAAATCTAGTGCTGATTTCAGGGTCGTCGCATTCTGTTGGTTGGCTTTCATCAAGATCAATGAATCATCCGCAAAGAGAAGATTTGAACTGGCGGGGCATCTCTACAAACTTTAACTCCTTATATTTTCCCGTTCTCCTCAGCATGCAAGATCAAAGCATTCAACCCTTCTATGCATCGCCAAAAAAGGCCTGGTGATAGCGGGCCCCCTGTCTTAGCCCTCTGGTAGGCTAAAAACTCTCACTTTCCTCTGCATTAATCCTTACTTTATATTCTACAGTTGTGACACATTGCATAACCAAATTAACCCACTCTTGACGAAAACCCAACTTCAACATAATCTCCTTTAAAAAACCCACTCGACTCTATCATAAGCTTTGTGCATGTCAAGTTTTATAGCACACAAACCCTCTCTACCCTCTTTTTTATTCTTGATTGTGTGAAAACATTCATAGGCCACTAAAATATTATCCGTTATCAATCTACCCGGTACTAATGCACTTTGCGTTGGGATAATGATTTCTGGTAAAAAAGTCTTCAGTCGAGAAGCCACCATTTTTGCAATTATTTTGTATACCACATTACATAAGTTGATCGGCCTAAATTGGGTTAACTTTTCTGGTGTATTAATATTAGGAATCATCACAATTGCCGTATCATTCCATCCTTCGGGATAGTACATGTATTGATTGCTTCCAAAACCTCCTCAATTAGGTCTTCCCCCAGCATGGGCCAGAACCTTTTATAGAAAATGGCATGGAGACCAGCTGACCTTGGAGCTTTCAGGTCCCCAATACCGAATAAAGCCTTGTGAACATCTTCCGCGGTATAAGGAGCAAGTAGAGCATTATTCATTTTGTTTGACACTCTCCTAAGGACTAGTGATAAGACTTCTTGATTCGGATGGTGAACTTCCAATGTAAAGAGCTTTGTAAAATATTCAGTGATGTGATTTGTCAACTCCCTTCCTGTTATCCATTTTCCAGACTCGTCTAATAGTTTCTTTATATTATTTCTTTTTTTCCTGGCCGTGGCGGTGTTATGAAAGAAAGAGGTATTACGATCCCCGTGCATCAACCAGTTCGTCCGTTCTCTCTGTAACAAAAAAAATTTCCTCTTGATCCAAGATATTCTCAATTAGCACAATAATTTCCTTCTAATGACATTGAGACTCCATATTCAATGAGCCACGCCTTATTCTCTCCAATTCTTTTTTAATTTCCTAATTCTCACCTTTGGTCCCTTTAGAGTTTCTCGGTCCCAGTTATGCAGATCGGCATGCACTGCTCTTGTATGATCAACAAGTGAGGGTCCAATACCTGCAAGTTTTCCTTTCTCCCACGACGCCTTAAAAATTTCAGTGACCGTCTCTTCCTTCAACCACCTCGCCTCAAACTGTTTAACACGCCTCTCTGGTTGTTTAAAGATTTTTTCATCTAAGTAATCCGTATCCAGTATGATTGGGCGATGATCAGAATGAACATGTTCTTCGTTGATCACTGCTGCTCGCGGGAATTTGTTTGTCCATGCTATATTATAGACCACTCGATCAAGACATTCACGTATTTCGCCTCTCCTCCAAGTGAACAGGTCACCCATATAGCCTAGGTCCTCTAGCCGGCAATCCATTAGACATTCACAGAATTCTCTCATCATACCAAGTGGTCTAGCCATACCACCCTCTTTTTCTGATGGGTATAAAATTTCATTAAAATCCCCCAAAACCACCCAGGGGTGGTTACCCTTACTATATAGATTGCAAATATCGTCCCAAGAAAGATGACATTCATTCTATTTCGGGTGACCATAAAACCCGTGAACCGCCACTGAACCACATCCTCATACATAAAAACAATATCAATAAAATGGGATGAGACATAGTTCAACTCGACTTTATTCGATTTATGATAAAACAAAGCGAGGCCACTGGCCTTACCATCACTTTCTACGACAAACATAGAATCAAAACCTAAAGTACGGCGAAGCTCATCGGCTTTACAATTATTCAAATGGGATTCATAAAGGAAAATTAACTCTACCTGTCATGGAATTGTCATGGCACATGTCCTAGTGAAAGAACTTAGTCATGGAGCCATCGCAACTAGGAAGCTTAAAGGGGTTAATCGGGAAAAAAGGACACGAGAGGTTTATACTAGTTCGGCCCCTTACGATGAAGGTAAAAGCCTACGTCTAGTTGTGTCGGAATTGCTGGGGTTTCAAAGACCAGGGAGCAAATACGCTTTTCCTGGCTTCGAGTTGTTGTTTCTTGCCCTAAGCCGCTGCCGGGTCGTCCCCTTATATACACGGGTTGATGCCTGGCAGTCTACAGAGTCCCGACCGGCTCATAGAACGTGTCCGGCTCAGTGACTTCCTTTACATGCCTTTCTTTGCAAGTCTTTCCTTACATATGGCGGTTTACAATATTGGGCCTTAAGCCGCCTCTGGGCTTAGGCCTTCTACGAGTCTTAATAAACTATCATCTTGAATGTTTACTGGGCTTTTTCTTGTAACCCACCATCGGGGTTGACCCGGCCCCTCATGGGCGGGTCATACCTGGTAGTTATATCCCCAACATTAGGCCCCAGGTTGAATTGAAATTTGTTCTTTGTCAATCTTCAACACTTAGACGAAATCTATCCCCCTCTTTCTGTAAAAACTCTGTAACCCGCCATGACGTTATCTTCAACGGATCTTTATCCTTAAATGTCTTCCGATAATTGAGGCGTCCGTTTAGTTGGATAATCATTATTTGGGTCTTCCTCGATTTTTGCGCCTGCCTGTTCGCTTATCCCCTTATAAATAGGCATGACCCGGTCTTTCTCATTCTTCCCTCTCTTCGTCTTCTTCCTCTCGCAACCCTATTGCTGCTCGAGCTCCGCCGCCGTTGCAGAGCACCTCGTCTTCGTCGACCTTGGCTGCTGCATCAACCTGAATCGGTCAAGAGAACGGCGGCGACCCTCCGCAGAAGATCTGTGGCTGTAAGTGTTTTACCTTTCTGCTCCTCAGGTTCGCATTAGGGTTTCTAGGTTTCTGCGTGTTCTTCATGGTTCATCACAGTTTCTTCGTAGTTCTTCCACTGCAGCTTCTTCTTGATCCAAAAAGAACATATACTCGTGCGGTAGTTGTTTTGTGCCCATTCTTGATACCAGTAGATCCCTTTTTCTGGTACAAAGGCCTCATTAGAAATCACGAACTCATCTGTGCTAGATTTTTAGGTCTAGAATATTTTCGATTTTGAACGGCCATTTGATCCAGAATAATATCAAGACATTAGGAAACTTGTTTGCCTCAACACTTGGCTAATTCTGTTTCTGGCGTTTCTCAAATATCTGTAGTTATGGCGGCTTATTACGCCGGCTCACTTTTCTCTTATATGACATTAGCCCTTACTTAGCCGCCATTACTCATTTACACGATCATCATTTAATTTCACCATTGAATTGAACCGGCACGTTACTTTCTTTTTAGTTTGTCCTTTGATCATCATGCCATCAAAAGCACCGACTGTTTGCAACTGGGTCCCTTCCACAGTCACTGAAGATACCTTGAAAGAATTCTTCACCATAGGATTTTTGCCAGGGAAAAATGTTATGTCTTATCGTGCACCTGACCCGAACGAGGGACGGCCTAATCCCAAAGACGGTGAAGTTATTGTCTTCTCTTACCACATGAATCAGGGTTTTACACCACCAGGCTCAAAGTTCTTCAGACACGTTCTTCATTTTTTCAAACTTCACCCTCAAGATATTGGACCCAATTCCATATCCAACATCTGCAATTTTCAAGTTCTCTGTGAGGTGTATTTTCAAGAAGAGCCAACTATGGAACTCTTCAGAGAGAACTTTTATCTGAACCGCCAGAATGAGTGTACCAATAGCCCTAGCTTGGAACTCGGTGGAATCTCAATTCAGCGCCGACAGGGTGCCGTCTTTCCTTTAATAGTCTTACTGAGTCATCCCAAAGATTGGAATCAGACCTGGTTCTATTGCCAAGATACGTCTCCAGCCAATGAAAAACCACTACCGGGTTATCGTGCGGAGCGTCTAGATTCCAAGTTTGTGCTCCCTGATAAGCTTACTGCTGCTGAACGCAAGAAACGGATTCCATCTATTAAAAGGATCAATGCCTTACTGGGGAATGGCTTAACCGGAGTTGATTTGATCCATTGCTGGATCTCGTGGCGGGTCATTCCTCTAAGCTGCCTATCCAAATTGATGTATGAAATGGCGGAAGCCTAGATGACTCTCTTTGTTACAACTCCGTACAACTAACTGAAGACATTGTTTCAATGTCAACCATCCTTGTGAACGACAAGTATGAGGACTGCAGTAAGGTTGGGTTAAACCCCTTCTGTAAACTGAACCCGGCACCAGAGGTGAGGAACCCCTGACCTCTTTCTCTTTTTGTGTTTTCCTCAGTAGTTTTAAATACTTGCATGACCTTTTATCCTGTTAATTTGTTTATAGGCCAAATCCGATTTCTGGAAAGCCAAGTATGACCATGAAGCTGCCAAGAAGGCTAGAGCCGCTGCCATAGCCACCAGGAAGACGACCCAGAGGTCCAAGAAGAAAAGGAGCACTGCTTTGGACCTGTTAAAGCTTGATGATGATACTGAGTCGGAGGTAGCCCTTGACTCCCTTGGCCAGTTTTTTAATAACCTTATTGACACTGACTATTGCCAGGACGACACAGGGACTAGCCAAGCCGTAGAAGAAGAGGTAACTATTTCCTCCGACTCAGCCCATTTGCCAAGACAGAAACTTCGACTGGTAACCCGGAAAATAAGGTTTTCACACCCTTTGGCTTATTTGGACCCTCATTTTCTTTTGAAAAAGCAGCAACATGAGAGCCGCCGTCAGGCCCGGAATAATGACGACGATGAACCGCCTTCCGTTTTACAACAAACTCCTTAGAAGCGCCAGAATGAGGTTTCTTTCATCTTCATTTGTTGCTTTCATTAATGAATCTATTCCCTTGCCTCACTGACTTTATTTTACCTTTTACAGGAGGTTTCTCGCTCTTCTGGTGACTCATCTCAGACTCAATTTCCGGCCTTCAAGACTGCCCATGGGTAAGGAAAAAAATCATATTTCCTCTGTGTCTTTAAAACTGCATCATTGTACTAACTGTCTCACCAAATCTTTCTTAGTGGTCAAGCCAAGTCCAAGAAGGCCAAGGTGATTAAATCGGAGGAAGACCCGTTAGTTCTTGCATCTGAACTGGCCATGCCAACTTCTCCCCCTCGAACTGAAGCACCAGAAAACCCATCTGTTGATACTCAATTGGACCCTCCTAAGCCGTCAACTGATGATACCGTTGTTAATCCCTCTACCGCCATACCATCCGGTTCAGCTAACCCGCCAACATCTTCTGATCATGACATTCTGATCACTGGCAGCAGATTTGTTGTGCCGGGTAATCCAACTGTGCTAGCCAGGCATTCTTCCAAACAGGAGGCCTTAGAAAGGCAGAAAGTACAGTTTGATATCTCTCGCTATACTCATCTGAATGCTAGTGACATACTGTCCGGCTATCTTAGTCATGTGCATTCCAGCCGTGAGTCGAAAATTGAGATGGTCAAGCAATTACAACTAAAATATGAGTTATGTTTTCCGGCTTACTTATACTCTACCAGCCCCCAAGTCTTCAGATGATAATCCTGAATGATCTGTAGACTTTATGATATAGGTTGATACTTTGCCTTTGAAAGTCCAATAGAGTAGCATAAACTTGACCTGTAGTCCCCAAGGGCCGGTTCAATTTATCATAAATGAATAGGTACTTAACTTTATAACTGTCTTTTGCTAGTCCCAATAAGTATTGCAATCCTGCTCAATATTGATAAACTTTCTGAATATCATGCATTAGCCCCCAAGTGCCAAGTGTTGTTACTTTGTAGAACACTTGGGACTTGAAACATATAAGAGTCATAAAAAATTGCTTTGGCAGACATTAGCCCCCAAGTGTCAAGTGGTATTGCGGTGCAAAGTACTTGAGACTTGAACCCTTATAACTTTTAGTTTAAACCCTGACACACCTGTATATGTTTTGTAGAACGCCTTATCTGAATTGGGCTCCCAATTAACTGATGCAAAGACCCGGCTGGTGGATCAAGAGGCAGAAATCAAGTCTGCTGACTCTAAACTCCAATTGAGTCTCTCTGAGACAGAAAAATGGAAAACCAGCTTGACTGCAAAGAAGAAATCTTGGGCCGAAGAAAATACGCTGCTGATACAACGTGCAGAAACAGCTGAGGTGGCTCTTGAGGAGGTTACTACAGAGCTAACCGGCTTAAAGAACCGGGTGTCTCAAATGGCCTCCGCCATCTTTGGTAAGTCATATATATTAATCACTTATACCTTCTTTTGACCCGGAACACAAGCCGCCTGCTGAGCCTTTATTAAAAGACACTCGTAGGTCCACGAAGCAAAAATCTGAGCCAAGAAAGTGTGACCAAATTGAAGGTAGTGTATACTTTAGTGGAGCAATTGTATACTGGCGCTCAATGAGCACTTGCCACCATCTCCCCTGCCAACCAAGGACCCAACCGGTTGAGCGATGTCTTGAAGAAGTTATCAATCTTACCCGCCAGGGTTCAAGAAGTCAAACAATCTTGTGCCAGAGCCGGAGCCCTGACTGCCCTGAGCCGCTCCAAAGCCTGGGTGCCAGATCTAGACCCGGTGGATGTGGCTAAGGGGTACCCTACTGTGAAAGAAGATGGGACTCCATTTGACCAAGATGACTTCATTGCCTGTGTGAGGGGAGTTCTACCTCAAGCTACCGTTCTTGGAGATGAGACCAGCATCGATAAATATCAGCCGGGTTTTGATATGGAGAATAAGAAGATGGCAACTCCCTCTTATAAGGTGACAGATCTTGTCCCGCCGGTTCTTCAGCACACTTTTGCTCCGGAAGTTGACCCGGCCGGCCTGGTTGATGATGAGGCGGAGTTCATTGCTTTGAACGGCTTTGACTGGTCCAAGCCTAGCTTCCAATCAGTAGAAGTATATGAACCGGCGAGGGGAGAGTCATAACCATCTTGTGGGCTCTCAAAGCCTTGTAATAGATTTAGCTTAAAAACTGCATGTGGTGCTTATGCCATCACACATAGAATGTTGCATATTACTCTTTTCCAGCACATCTTTGGTTATATCTGCAATGTTTTAACTTTGCTCCTAAAAAATGAAAGAGCTAGCCTGGCGGTTTAACACCGGACGGGTCAAAAACACCAGGTATATGTCTTTATTTGAAAAGATAAATAAGGCTGAAAAACCCTGTTCGTGAACAACACTGTCACACCTGAGTTTCTGGACTGCCGGTTTTCATGATCCAGATGATGAGGTTGATGACCCAATCTTTTTGAGAAGTCAATGCTTCCATACACCTGATGACTATCATGCCTTTGGCGGCTTATTGTCAAATAATCAAGCTGGCTTAAATAAAAACCATACTGATAATTTAAATCTGAGACAATAAAAAACTAGTAAAACAAAATAGCAGATTTCCAACAACATAAATTTTGGGGTTTCTGATTCGAATACGACCAGTAAACCGGACCAAAGGGGTTAAGCTAAGATTCGAATATGATCATATAGCCCCCAGTGGCTTTGGCGTTGCGCCGATTAAGAGGGTACCGACAACTGTGTTCTCTTTGGTTCGAATATGACCTATGTTTGAACAGGAAGCCCCCAAATGACCTTGATAGGTTTTTAATGACCTTGATTCGAATACGATCCAAATCGGACCCAAAAAGGGGTTAAGCTATGATTCGGATACGATCAAGAAGCCCCCTAGTGAGTTTGGCTTTGAGCCGATCAAGAGGGTTACGACGGCTATGTTCTCTTTGGTTCGAATACGACCTATGTTTGAACAGGAAGCCCCCAAGAGACCATGAGGTTTACAGCTAGATTCGAATACGATCATAAGCCGGACCAAAAAGGTTAAACTAGATTCAGATATGATCAGCTCCTTAATAGTCATGTGAATAGTGAAAATAGTAAAGATATATGATCTTTGAAGAGGAAAAAGGCAGAGGTCCTGCTTTATTACTTATCATAATATATACAACGTCAAAGTATGTACATGACGAGAGCCGGTAGCTCAGGTGTAGTATGGCCGAAGCTAAGCAATGTTCCACGGCCGGCGGGTCTCCTCCTCCGACTAATGTGAGTCTTTGTGCTCTCGAACGTCAATGAGGTAATATGACTCGTTGTTTAAATTCTTACTGACCACAAAAGGTCCTTCCCAAGGCGGGGATAGTTTGTGTGCATCTGACAGATCCTGAATGAGCCGGAGCACCAGATCACCTTCTTGAAAGGTCCTGGACTTAACCCGGCGGCTGTGATAACAGCGCAGGTCCTGTTGATAAATTGTTGATCGAGCCGCTGCCAAGTCTCTCTCCTCATCTAACAAGTCAAGTGCATCCTGTCAGGCTTGTTCATTATTAGCTTCAATGTAAGCCGCCACGCGAGGCGAGTCATGACGGATGCCACTGGGCAGCACCGCTTCCACTCCATAAACCATGAAGAAAGGTGTATAACCTGTAGACCTATTAGGAGTGGTGTTGATACTCCACAGCACCAAGGGTAATTCCTCTACCCAACAACCCGATGTCCGTTGTAAGGGAACCATAAGTCGGGGCTTGAGACCTTTTAAGATTTCCTGATTTGCTCTCTCAGCCTAACCATTAGATTGAGGGTGAGCTACGGAAGAAACATCAAGCCGGATATGCTCACGTTGACAAAACTCCTCCATAGCACCTTGGGACAAATTAGTGCCATTGACAGTGATAATGCTGTGTGGAAAACCAAAGCGAAAAATCACCTTTTTCATGAACTGAACTGCCGTGGCTGCATCACACTTACTCACTGGCTCTGCCTCAACCCATTTTGTGAATTTGTCAACTGCCACTAAAAGACGTGTCTTTTTATCCTTAGACCTTTTGAAAGGTCCAACCATGTCAAGCCCCCAAACTACAAACGGCCAAGTGATTGGAATCATCCGCAACTCTTGAGCCGGCACATGTGCTCGTCGTGCAAATTTTTGACATCCATCACACCTACTGACCAGATCCTCTGCATCAGCGTGAGCCGTTAACCAGTAAAAACCATGATGAAAAGCTTTGGCCACAAGAGACTTTGACCCGGCGTGATGACCACAGTCCCCTTCATGGATCTCATGAAGTATTTCTTGACCTTCTTCAGGAGAAACACAACACCGAAACGCTCCAGTGACGCTGCGATGATACAACTCTCCATCAGAAATCGTCATTGACTTGGACCACCGGGTTATCTGTCGGGCCAGGATCTCATCCTCTGGCAACTCACCCCGGGTCATGTAAGCCAGGAACGATACTGTCCAATCTGGAATAACATGAGTAGCCGCCACTAACTGTGCCTCCGGGTCAGGAATGGCCAAATCTTCCTCTATAGGCAAGTTAACAGACGGGTTATGTAAAACATCCAAAAAGGTGTTAGGGGGTACCGGCTTACGCTGAGATCCCAACCGGCTTAAGGCATCGGCCGCCTCGTTCTTTCTGCGGTCAATGTGTTCCACTTGATAACCCTTAAAATGCCATGCAACAGCGTCGACCTCGCGGCGATAAGCCGCCATGAGAGGATCCTTGGAATCCCACTTGCCTGACACCTGTTGAGCCACCAAATCTGAATCGCCAAGGAACCAGACCCGGCTCAGACTCATCTCTTTAGCCATTCGAAGACCATGGAGCAAGGCTTCATATTCTGCTGCGTTGTTAGTACAAGGAAACATCAATCGCAACATGATACGTCTCCGTCGTATCTATAATGTTTGATTGTTCCATGCCAATATTATTCAACTTTCATATACTTTTTGGCAACTTTTCATATTATTTTTGGGACTAACATGTTGATTCAGTGCCCAGTGCCAGTTCCTGTCTGTTGCATGTTTTTGGTTTCGCAGAATATCCATATCAAACGGAGTCCAAACGGGATAAAAATGGACGGAGCTTATTTTTGGAAAATATGGAAAATTCAGAAGGAAAATCAACGCGAACCAGTGCCCGAGGTGGTCACGAGGCAGGTGGGCGCGCCCCCTACCCTCGTGAGCCCACCGTAAGGCGGTTGACGCTCTTCTTTTGCCGCAAGAAAGCTAATATTTGGAAAAAAATCACGGCGAAGGGTTCAGGCCAATCGGAGTTAAGGATCTCCATGTATATACGAAATGATGAAACAGAGCCAGAACGGAACGCAGAAACAGAGAGAAACAGAGAGATAGATCCAATCTCGGAGGGGCTCTCGCCCCTCCCATGCCATGGAGGCCAAGGACCAGAGGGGAAACCCTTCTCCCATCTAGGGAGGAGGTCAAGGAAGAAGATGAAGAAGGGGGCCCCTCTCCCCCTCTCCTCCGGTGGCGCCGGAACGCCGCCGTGGCCATCATCATCATCATCACCGCGATCTACACCAACACCTCCGCCATCTTCACCAACCTCTCCATCACCTTCCCCCCTCTATCTACAGCGGTCCGCTCTCCCGCAACCCGCTGTACCCTCTACTTGAACATGGTGCTTTATGCTTCATATTATTATCCAATGATGTGTTGCCATCCTATGATGTCTGAGTAGATTCTCGTTATCCTATCGGTGGTTGATGAATTACTATGATTGATTTAATTTGCTTGTGGTTATGTTGCTGTCCTTTGGTGCCCATCATATGATTGCGCATGTGGATCACACCCTAGGGTTAGTTGTATGTTGATAGGACTATGTATTGGAGGGCAAGAGTGACAGAAGCTTCAACCTAGCATAGAAATTGATGCATACGGGATTGAAGGGGGACCAATATATCTTAATGCTATGGTTTGGTTTTACCTTAATTAACATTAGTAGTTGAGGATGCTTGCTAATAGTTCCAATCATAAGTGCATAGAATTCCAAGTCAGGGATGACATGTTAGCAGTGGCCTCTCCCACATAATACTTGCTATCGGTCTAGTAAAGTAGTCAATTGCTTAAGGGACAATTTCGCAACTCCTACCACCACTTTTCCACACTCGCTATATTTACTTTATTGTTTCTTTACCTTAACAGCCCCTAGTTTTATTTTCGTGCTCTTTACTTTCTTGCAAGCCTTTCCGAAAACACCTACAAAGTACTTCTAGCTTCATACTTGTTCTAGGTAAAGCGAACGTCAAGCGTGCGTAGAGTTGTATCGGTGGTCGATAGAACTTGAGGGAATATTTGTTCTACCTTTAGCTCCTCGTTGGGTTCGACACTCTTACTTATCAAAACTGTTGTGATCCCCTATTCTTGTGGGTTATCAAGACCTTTTTCTGGCGCCGTTGCCGGGGAGCAATAGCGTGGGGTGAATATTCTCGTGTGTGCTTGTTTGCTTTATCACTAAGTAATTTTTATTTGCTGTTCTTAGTTGTTTTCTATCTTTAATTATGGGTAGAAAACGCAAAATACCAAAAAAAATAGTTGTACCTATTGAACTAATGGTTGAAGAACCACTCAAAATCTATCACACTGCTGAAGCTTTTTACTTGGATCATCTTCGATCCCTTTGTGCTCGTGCCGAAACCCCAACTAGCTTAGTTGAGGGCAAATCTTTAGATGAGCATGCTTGTTATGTGCGACACCGTATATCTGAAAAAGGGAAATTATTATGGAGTCAAATTCAACGTTTGCAATGCTATGCTTGGAATTTATGTGAATTATATGATTTTACTTGTTGTTCTGAAAACCCTAAGAAACACCCTCCCTACCAATGTGAGTTTATTGATAATGGAATCTTATCTTCTTATGCTAAAGGTGTTTATAGTTACTATGATGTTCAACAAATTGAAGAATTTGTTGCTTTTGAGGGTGCTTATGAAATTGCTTCTTTGATTGAAAAGTATGATGCTACTTTTCACAAATCTGAAAATTTTGCTATACTTAAATATTGCTATGATAATTATGCTTCTAATGCCTATGTTGAACCATATATTGAGTACTACTCCGTTGTCCAAGAAGAGACTAATATTTTGCAGGAGTCTATGGAAGAAGAAGTTGATGACACTGTGAGCTCATTGGATGAAAAAGATGAGGAGGAGAGCGAAGAACAAAAGGTGGAAGAGCGGATTGATCACCCGTTCCCACCTTCTAATGAGAGTAACTCTTCAACTCATATATTGTTTAATTCCCCTTCGTGCATACCGAAGGATGATTGCTATGATGACTGTTATGATCCCTATGATTCTTTTGAAATATCCCTTTTTGATGATGCTTGCTATGCTTATGGCCAAGATACCAATATGAATGATGCTTATGGAGACGAACTTGCTATAGTTCCTTATGTTAAACATGAAATTGTTGCTATTGCACCCACGCTTGATAGTCCTATTATCTTTTTGAATTCTCCCGACTACACTATATCGGATAAGTTTGCACTTATTAAGGATTATATTGATGGGTTGCCTTTTACCATTGCACATGATGATTTTGATGAATATAGTATGCATGTGCTTGCTGCTCCTACTTGCAATTATTATGAGAGAGGAACTATATCTCCACCTCTCTATGTTTCCAATATGATAAAATTACAAGAAACTATTTATACTATGCATTGGCCTTTACTTTGTGTGCATGAATTGTTCTTTTATGACATGCCTATGCATAGGAAGAGAGTTAGACTTCGTTGTTGCATGATATATGTTACTTTGTGCTCGCTACTAAATTACAAATCATTGTTGATTAAAATTGGCTTTGACATACCTTGGGATCCGGGTGGATCCATTACATGAGCACTATATGCCTAGCTTAATGGCTTTAAAGAAAGCGCTGCCAGGGAGACAACCCGGAAGTTTTAGAGAGTCATTTATTTCTGTTGAGTTCTTTCATATAGTTTAAAAACAACAAAAATAAAGAGGGGAACCCAAAACTTTTCAAAAAGGAAACTGAAAGTGAGAAAGACAAACACTGTTGAAGTGGGAGAGCTCCTTGAACTTTGTTCATGCTCACGGCAACTTTGTGAATCTTGATTACAGAAACTTTTCAACAAAAATAATTATCCCCTTGTACAATTCCATTGTATTATAAAAATAATGTGCCAAGGTTTGCCTTTAGGATGTTTACATTTGCTTGATGGTTTGTACGGTGCAGGACAGAAACTTTGGCTGTAGTGCGCGATTTTAAATTTTTAGCTGGAACGTCAAATGGTTCTGATTCTTTTTGCACTGTATTTCTGTACAAATTTTTTATTTTTCCTAATTTTTGCAGAAATTTTCAAGTATCAGAAGTATGGTGAATGTTCAGATTGCTACAGACTGTTCTGTTTTAGACAGATTGTGTTTTTGATGCATAGTTTGCTTGTTTTGATGAAACTACCAATTTATATCAGTGGATTAAGCCATGAAAAAGTTATATTACAGTAGAAAAAAATGCAAAAACAAAATATGAATTGGTTTGCAACAGTACTTATAGTGGTGATTCGCTTTATTATACTAACGGATCTTACCGAGTTTTCTGTTGAAGTTTTGTGTGGATGAAGTGTTCGATGATTGAGAAGGTCTCGATGTGAGAAGAAGGAAGAGAGGCAAGAGCTCAAGCTTAGGGATGACCGAGGCACCCCAAGTAAATATTCAAGGATACTCAAGCGTCTAAGCTTGGGGATGCTGGGGAGGCATCCCCTCTTTCTTCAACAAATATAGGTATGTTTTCAGATTCGTTTCGTTCATGCGATATGTGCAATCTTGGAGCGTCTTTTGCATTTAGGTTTTCATTTTTCTTTTATGCACCATGATGGTATGAGATAGTCCTTGGTTGATTTATAGAATGCTCTATGCACTTCACTTATATCTTTTGAGTATGGCTTTATAGAATGCTTCATGTGCTTCACTTATATCATTTGAAGCTTGGATTGCGTGTTTCTCTTTACATAGACAACCGCCATTTGTAGAATGCTCTTTTGCTTCACTTATATTTGTTAGAGCGTGGGCATATCTTTTGTAGAAAGAATTAAACTCTCTTGCTTCACTTATATCTGTTTAGAGAGATGACAGGAATTGGTTATTCACATGGTTAGTCATAAAATCCTACATAAAACTTATAGATCACTGAATATGATATGTTTGATTCCTTGCAATAGTTTTGCGATATAAATATGGTGATATTAGAGTCATGCTAGTGGGTAGTTTTGGATTGTAGAAATACTTGTGTTGAGGTTTGTGATTCCCGTAGCATGCACGTATGGTGAACCGTTATGTAATGAAGTCGGAGCATGATTTATTTATTGATTGTCTTCCTTATGAGTGGCGGTCGGGGATGAGCGATGGTCTTTTCATACCAATCTATCCCCCTAGGAGCATGCGCGTAGTACTTTGTTTCGATAACTATAGATTTTTGCAATAAGTATGTGAGTTCTTTATGACTAATGTTGAGTCCATGGATTATACGCACTCTCACCCTTCCACCATTGCTAGCCTCTCTAGTACCGCGCAACCTTCGCCGGTACCATAAACCCACCATATACCTTCCTCAAAACAGCCACCATACCTACCTATTATGGATTTCCATAGCCATTCCGAGATATATTGCCATGCAACTTCCATCATCATCATATACATGACTTGAGCATTCATTGTCATATTGCTTTGCATGATCGTAAGATAGCTAGCATGATGTTTTCATGGCTTGTCCGTATTTTGATGTCATTGCTACGCTAGATCATTGCATATCCCGGTACACCGCCGGAGGCATTCATATAGAGTCATATCTTTGTTCTAGATATCGAGTTGTAATATTGAGTTGTAAGTAAATAAAAAGTGTGATGATCATCATTATTAGAGCATTGCCCCAGTGAGGAAAGGATGATGGAGACTATGATTCCCCCATAAGTCGAGATGAGACTCCGGACTTTACAAAAAAAAGAGAGGCCAAAGAAGCCCAAATAAAAAAAGAGGCCAAAGAAGCCCACCAAAATAATAAAAAATAATTAAAAAAACAAAAAAACAAAAAAAAAAGATGAGAAAAAAAGAGAGAAGGGGCAGTGCTACTATCCTTTTTCCACACTTGTCCTTCAAAGTAGCACCATGTTCTTCATATAGAGTCTCTTGAGTTATCACTTTCATATACTAGTGGAAATTTTCATTATAGAACTTGGCTTGTATATTCCGATGATGGGCTTCCTCAAATGCCTGAGGTCTTCATGAGCAAGCAAGTTGGATGCACACCCACTTAGTTTCAGTTAGAGCTTTCATACACTTATAGATCTAGTGCATCTGTTGCATGGCAATCCCTACTCACTCACATTGATATCTATTGATGGGCATCTCCATAGCCCGTTGATACGCCTAGTTGATGTGAGACTATCTTCTCCTTTTTGTCTTCTCCACCATCATATTCTATTCCACCTATAGTGCTATGTCCATGGCTCACTCTCATGTATTGCGTGAAAGTTGAAAAGGTTTGAGAACGTCAAAAGTATGAAACAATTGCTTGGCTTGTCATCGGGGTTGTGCATGATGTGAATATTTTGTGTAGTGAAGATGGAGCATAGCCAGACTATATGATTTTGTAGGGATAACTTTCTTTGGCCATGTTATTTTGAAAAGACATGATTGCTTTATTAGTAGGCTTGAAGTATTATTGTTTTATGTCAAATGATAGACTATTGCTTTGAATCACTCGTATATTAATATTCATGCCATGATTAGATATGTGATCAAGATTATGCTAGTTAGCATTCCACATCAAAAATTATCTTTTTTATCATTTACCTACTCGAGGACGAGCAGGAATTAAGTTGGGGATGCTGATACGTCTCCGTCATATCTATAATTTTTGATTGCTCCATGCCAATATTATTCAACTTTCATATACTTTTTGGCAACTTTTCATATTATTTTTGGGACTAACATATTGATCCAGTGCCCAGTGCCAGTTCCTGTCTGTTGCATGTTTTTGGTTTCGCAGAATATCCATATCAAACGGAGTCCAAACGGGATAAAAACGGACGGAGCTTATTTTTGGAAAATATGGAAAATTTGGAAGGAAAATCAACGCGAACCAGTGCCCGAGGTGGTCATGAGGCAGGGGGGCGCGCCCCCCCTTAGGGCGCGCCCCTACCCTCGTGAGCCCACCATAAGGCGGTTGATGCTCTTCTTTTGCCGCAAGAAAGCTAATATTTGGAAAAAAATCACGGCGAAGGTTTCAGGCCAATCGGAGTTACGGATCTCCATATATATACGAAACGGTGAAACAGATCCAGAATGGAACGCAGAACCAGAGAGAAACAGAGAGATAGATCCAATCTCGGAGGGGCTCTCTCCCCTCCCATGCCATGGAGGCCAAGGACTAGAGGGGAAACCCTTCTCCCATCTAGGGAGGAGGTCAAGGAAGAAGAGGAAGAAGGGGGCCCCTCTCCCCCTCTCCTCCGGTGGCGCCGGAACGCCGCCGTGGCCATCATCATCATCACCGCGATCTACACCAACACCTCCGCCATCTTCACCAACCTCTCCATCACCTTCCCCCCTCTATCTGCAGCGGTCCACTCTCCCGCAACCCGCTGTACCCTCTACTTGAACATGGTGCTTTATGCTTCATATTATTATCCAATGATGTGTTGCCATCCTATGATGTCTGAGTAGATTTTCGTTGTCCTATCGGTGGTTGATGAATTGCTATGATTGATTTAATTTTCTTGTGGTTATGTTGTTGTCCTTTGGTGCCCATCATATGATTGCGTGCGTGGATCACACCCTAGGGTTAGTTGTATGTTGATAGGACTATGTATTGGAGGGCAAGAGTGACAGAAGCTTCAACCTAGCATAGAAATTGATGCATACAGGATTGAAGGGGGACCAATATATCTTAATGCTATGGTTGGGTTTTACCTTAATGAACGTTAGTAGTTGTGGATGCTTGCTAATAGTTCCAATCATAAGTGCATAGAATTACAAGTCAGGGATGACATGTTAGCAGTGGCCTCTCCCACATAATACTTGCTATCGGTTTAGTAAAGTAGTCAATTGCTTAAGGGACAATCTAGCTTCATACTTGTTCTAGGTAAAGCGAACGTCAAGCGTGCGTAGAGTTGTATCGGTGGTCGGTAGAACTTGAGGGAATATTTGTTCTACCTTTAGCTCTTCGTTGGGTTCGACACTCTTACTTATCGAAAATTGTTGCGATCCCCTATACTTGTGGGTTATCACAACACATAACAAAACTTGTCCCCTCGAGGAGAAGTTAAAACAACTCCAACCCCCAAGCCTTCGAACTATCTGGACCCATCAAAATGAATCATCCAATATGTGTTGTCTGGTTTCTCCTCTGGCATCTGCAACTCTATCCAGTCGTTAATGAAGTCAACTAGCGCTTGAAATTTGATCGCAGTATGTGGCATATACTTCAAACCATGAGACCCAAGTTCAATAGCACACTTGGCGACTCGTCCTGTGGCTTCTCTATTTTGAATGATGTCTCCTAGAGGAGCAGAGCTAATCACAGTGATTGGGTGACCCTGAAAGTAATGTTTGAGCTTCCGGATTGCCATGAACACCCCATAAACGAGCTTATGCCAATGTGGATATCTTTGTTTAGTTTCAAGCAGCACCTCACTGACGTAGTAAACCGGTCGTTGGACCGGATGTTCTTTGCCAGCCTCCTTGTGCTCCACAATAATAGCCACACTGACAGCACGTGAGTTAGCATCTACATATAACAACAACGGCTCTTTCTCAACCGGAACCGCAAGAACCGGCGGCTCAGTGAGCTATTTCTTCAGATCCTCAAAAGCAGAGTTAGCAGCATCACTCCAGACAAAGTCATCCGACTTTTTCATCATTTGATACAAAGGCATCGCCTTCTCCCCTAACCGGCTTATGAACCGGCTTAAGGCGGCGACGCGACCCGCCAAATGCTGAACGTCATTGATGCACACCGGTTTGGCCAGAGATGTAATTGCCTTAATTTTCTCTGGATTAGCCTCAATACCTCTATTAGACACCAAAAACCCAAAAGTTTGCCACCTGGGACTCCAAAAACACATTTGGCCGGGTTAAGCATCATCTTGTAGACCCGGAGGTTATCAAAGGTCTCCTTCAGATCAGTTACCAAGGTTTCCTTCTCTCTGTATTTCACCACTATGTCAACCACATAAGCATGAATGTTACGCCCAATCTGACTGTGAAGACAATTTTGTACACATCGTTGATAAGTCGCCTGGGCACTTTTTAGTCCAAAAGGCATAGACACATAGCAGAAGGCTCCAAATGGAGTGATGAACGTCGTCTTCTCCTGGTCCTTAACTGCCATCTTGATCTGATGATAACCTGAATATGCATCCAAAAAACTCAAACGCTCGCAACCTGCCGTAGCATCAATGATCTGATCAATACGAGGGAGAGCAAAAGGATCGGCCGGACAAACCTTGTTCAAATCGGTGTAATCCACACACATACGCCAGGTGCCGTTCTTCTTGAGTACAAGCATCGGGTTAGCCAACCACTCCGGGTGAAAAACTTCAACAATGAAACCGGCCGCCAAGAGCCGGGCCACCTCTTCTCCAATGGACTTTCACCTTTCCTCGTTAAACCGTCGAAGAAATTGCCCGACCAACTTGAACTTTGGATCAATATTAAGAGTGTGCTCAGCGAGTTCTCTCGGGACACCCGGCATGTTAGAAGGTTTCCATGCAAAGATGTCCCGGTTCTCACGGATGAACTCGATGAGCGCGCTTTCCTATTTTAGATCCAAGTTGGCACTGATGATGAACTGTTTGGATGAGTCGCCAGGCACAAAATCGACCATCTTGGTGTCATCAATTGACTTGAATTTCAACACCGGTTCATGCTCCGTAGTTGGCTTCTTCAAAGACGTCATGTCTGTTGGGTCAACATTATCTTTATAAAACTTTAACTCCTCTGTCGCACAAACAGACTCAGCATAAGCGGCATCTCCTTCTTCACATTCCAGGGCTATTTTCCGGCTTCCATGTACTGTGATGGTGCCTTTATAACCCGGCATCTTGAGCTGTAGATACACATAACATGGCCGAACAATGAACTTGGCATAAGCCGGCCGTCCAAACAGAGCATGATATGGGCTTTTGATCTTAACCACCTCAAAACTTAACTTCTCAGCCCTGGAATCATATTCATCCCCAAAGGCTACTTCCAGTTCAATCTTACCAACTGGGTATGCTGACTTACCAGGCACAACACCATGAAAAATAGTGTTAGATTGTTTAAGACTCTTATCAGTCAACCCCATCTGATGAAACGTATCATAATAGAGGATGTTGATGCTACTGCCTCCATCCATGAGCACCTTGGTAAATTTATATCCACCAACCTGAGGTGCCACCACCAAGGCCAAGTGACCTGGATTATCAACCTGGGGAGGGTGATCTTCCCTGCTTCACACAATAGGCTATTCTGACCACCTCAAATACTGTGGAATCGCCGGCTCAACGGCATTAACAGCCCTCTTATGAAGCTTCTGTTCCCTCTTGCATAAACTAGTGGTAAATACATGGTACTGCCCACTATTCAACTGTTTTGCGTTGCTTTGATACCCGGACTGTTGCTCCTGTTGTTGCTGATTACTTTGGCTGGGTTGGTGATTATAACCGCCCTGGTGACCCGGATGGCCCTGACCGTGAAAACCGCCTCCGCCTGAACCGGTGCCCGGGCCATGAAAGCCTCCTCCGTCTGAACCGCCGCCAGGTCGGAATTTTTAAATGCCTTCATGATCGTACAGTCCTTCCACAGATGGGTAGCTGGCTTCTCCCAGGTGTCGTGTCTTGGACAAGGTTCATTCAGTAGTTGCTCGAGGGTGGGACCTGACCCACCTGACCGAGGAGGTGGCCTACCCTTGCGCCATTGGTTGTTGCCCTGCGTATTGGTGTTAGCCACAAACTCGTCAGCCTTACGTTTATTACCTCCTTGATTCGCCGGGTTATGCTGGTGACCCTTGCCGTTGCCGTTATTCTTTCCCTTCCGTGTTTTTTCTTCATCAAACACGGGATCCTTGGTACTGTCAGAATCAGCATATTTGACCAGGGCTGCCATCATCTGGCCCATGTCATTACAATCACGCTTGAGCCGCCCCAGCTTCTGTTTCAGAGGTTCAAAACGGCAATTTTTCTCCAACATTAAGACCGCTAAGCCGGCATCCATCTTATCAGATGAATGTATTATCTCCTTGACCCGGCGCACCCAATGGGTCGTGGACTCACCTTCCTTTTGCTTACAATTAGTCAGGTCCACGATTGACATAGGTTGTTTACATGTGTCCTTGAAGTTATGAATGAACCGGGCCTTTAACTCCGCCCATGAGCCGATGGAATTGGGTGGCAACCCTTTCAACCAAGTGTGAGCCCTTCCATCCAACATCATAGTGAAATACTTAGCCATTGCTGCATCACTGACCTCCAACAGCTCCATCGCCATCTCATAACTTTCAATCCATGCCCCAGGCTGCAAGTCGGCCGTGTAATTAGGCACCTTACGAGGCCCCTTAAAGTCTTTTGGAAAGCACTCATTACGTATAGCCGGCACTGAGCAAGGGACACCTCCTATTCTTGTGGCTACTCCTGCCTCAACAGAGGTTGCCGGATAAACCAGAAAAGCCTGATGAGCCGCCTGCTCAGCTGCCAGTTGAGCCGCCCACTCAGCCTCTTGACGGAGTCTCTCCTGATCCGCCAAGTTAAGGGCTCCACCCTGCGCCGGCTCATGCCTACGCAGTTGGTTACAGCGTTGAGCGTTGCTCGACATAGTGGCTGAGTCCATATGCCTGATATAGCTCGGGCTTTGGCTTGGGCGAGGGGTTGAATGGATTCTTTCTCGAGTGTAAGAGTACGCATCCTGCTGCGCCAGATCTGTCTGAAGAAGTTCTCTAACCCTTCATGTTTCAATTGCTGTCGGAGAGTCGCCTTACATAGGGAGAGCCGCCAAACAAGCCGACGCAGCAATGAGATTTTCCAAAGGGTTAGAAAAGTGACCCGGTGGTATTGATGTGTAATGAGGCGGAGCAGTATTCATACGAGGTGGTTCCATGGCCCGCGGTTGAACCGGCGCCCCAGCCCCGGGTGTCGTGATCTGGTTTGCCTCCGGCGGGTTACTTGGACCAGCCCCGGGTGTGTGGAAAAGGTTCCTAGGATCGTACGCCAGAGGCAGATGTGACTGAGTTTTCTGGTGCCTTCTCCTCATGACCTCGTTTGACGCGTTCAGATCCACCGAGAGCCGAAAAGTCTCCGCTTGAAGCTGCTCAGCACGAGCATCCAAAGCCGCCTGCTCCGCGGCCATCCTGACCTCTTCTGCTGCTAAAATTTTCTTGGCCTATGCCATCTCTTCGCGTAGCCGTGCCACCTCTACGTCATGCTGAGCCTTATCCGCTGGCTCCACTAGCAGTCAACAGAGCCGTCAACTTATCCATGAGGTCCATTAGCATTTGAGCCGGGGGGCGCATGGGGTCTCCTGACCCGGCCGCTGCCGACCCGATGGTTATTGTTGCTGCAGCCGTGGAGTTCTGCTTGGGTTGAGTGCCAGCCATGAAGACTCCGGTTCGATTCAGCGGCTCAAAGGGGTCTGGAATACTGCTGCCATCGGAACAGCCCCAAGCATGCCATCTTGCAGCTGATACAAAGAATCTGTCTCGCCTGTTGATGATGTAGCATCAGAACAGATGGCCGTCTCACTGCCATCCACTGATCCTTCAGAGAATTCACCTCCATGGATGCAACCCACGAAGGCATGCCTCACGACAGGTTGAGCCTGGGCGGATCTCACGCGCCGAGCCGTCTCGATGAGGTTGGTGTAGACGGCCGGCTCAGGGTCTGACTCGCCGATCAAGCCGATGAAGACATGGATTCCACCAAAGGGGACCCGGTACCCATAGTCAATTGAGCCGGCCTCGGGGCCCCAGCCTTCGTCGTCGATGTAGAGCTTGCCGCGACGACTCTTGGTCATCTGGCCCACAACGTATCCCTTGAGCCCTTCAAAGTTTCCCTTCAAGAACTCAAATCCACCGTGCGCTGGCCCCACGGTGGGCGCCAACTGTCGTGGAATTGTCATGGCAGATGTCCTAATGAAAGGACTTAGTCGTGGAGCCATCGCAACTGGGAAGCTTAAAGGGGTTAATCGGGACAAAGGACACGAGAGGTTTATACTAGTTCGGCCCCTTACGATGAAGGTAAAAGCCTACGTCTAGTTGTGTTGGAATTGCTGGGGTTTCGAAGACCAGGGAGCAAATACACTTTTCCTGGCTTCGAGTTGTTGTTTCTTGCCCTAAGCCGCCGCCGGGTCGTCCCCTTATATACACGGGTTGATGCCTGGCGGTCTCCAGAGTCCCGGCCGGCTCATAGAACGTGTCCGGCTCGGTGACTTCCTTTACATGCCTTTCTTTACAAGTCTTTCCTTACATATGACGGTTTACAATATTGGGCCTTAAGCCGCCTCTGGGCTTAGGCCTTCTACGAGTCTTAATAAACTATCATCTTGAATGTTTACTGGGCTTTTTCTTATAACCCACCAACGGGGTTGACCCGACCCCTCATCGGCGGGTCATACCTGGTAGTTATATCCCCAACACTACCCTTGTACACTCCTGTAGGTCCAGAAGCTCACGAACTGTCGTGTTGGGGAGCATACCACGGCAGTTCCATCCTAGGATTTTCATTTTGCCCGGCGGTCCTCCTCCTTGGAGGCCGCCGATGTGCCAATCTTGTCTTTCTCTTCACCAACTAATTCCACACCTTGCGGAACATACTCTTCTTCCTTCTCGTCTATCTCCTTTGCAATGTGAGTAGCCCCGCTCTCCTCGTCCTGGACAACTACCACTCTACCCATGCACACCCATTTGGATGAGACAGTTACAACACCATACAACATGCGCTCATGGCTATCCATCTCTTTCTCGAAGGAGAACTCTAAGTCACTGCCCGTCGGGCGAACCCCAAAAGAATGTCCCCTTTTTTCACTAGTACTTGCTTGCGGGCAACCTCAACTCTGTTCGCCCCCTTTCTTTTTATCTTTCTTTTTTGAGTTGCCCTGCATAGGATTTTTGGCTGCATTGAATTCAAATCGCAAGGTGTTATTCCCAGTATCACCACCTGCGCTACGATCCTTGGAGCCACAGCGCTGGACAGCGCCTTCAACACTCCCGGCTGGAAGAGTAGGCTGCCATCATTTGCCCTAGGCGCTAGGACTTAGCTGGCCATCCCCTGCGATTCTGTACAAATGGCCATATGATCCGCCAGGGGTGCTTGGACTAGTACAACAGCAGAACGCAGTTGCTGGCCATGCATCCCAGCCTAGCGCAAGTCCTTTAGGACTTCTTTGCCCTAAACCGCATAGGCTCACCCGACTAGAGCAGCCGGCGCGTCAGCCTGGTCCTCCTGACCAAGCGACACACCCGCCAGGGCATGCAGTACACCCCCTGAGCCCGGCCCTTTTGGCCGGTGGTCATCTTGATGGATGAGATGGACCCCTTATCGGAAACCGTGAGACTACTCACGGTTGTGGCCACCTTGACGACGTCCTTTGGCTTTGGCGATGTTGTTGGTGATGATGCCTGTGGTCGAATTCTTGCTGCTGCAAGAGTAGTTCTCGAAGAGGAGTCCCCTTCTGCTAGCACCTTGGCTCTTCCAATATGGCTCAACACTAAGTTTTTCTGGGAAACAAACTACTCTCTTCTCACTTGGGATTTTACGAAACCTCTCAGAAGTATGACCTACTATCCCACATCACTCACAGTACAAAGGTAGCTTCTCATACTTTACATCAAATTTAAGAATTTTTGAACTAACCAAAGGGGTAATCTCTACAGAGCTCTTCAGAGGTACATGCAATAAAATCTTCACCTGCACACGCAAATATTTTCAGCAATAACATGATTTCGTTGCGATACCTCTAGCACCTCTCCCAATTGATCCTCAAGAGACTACCCTATACTCTCCGTCTTCAGCTCGAACGGGAGATCTCGTACCTGGACCCATACGGTCATGACACCAAGGTTGAACTCCGCCAGTTCGCCCTTGCCGTCGAACTCGGTGAAGATGAGGCCGTCCCGCTTGAAGTGCCATGGCTGCGCCTTAAGCACAAACTGGCGGTCACTCTCAGCAGCTAAATTGAGGATGAACCTCCCATCATCGCTTGCCACCTCTTGGATGGTATCCACCCCTTGGTTCTTCCAAGCCGTGCTCCGGAGGTCGTCAACAATGACCCTCGGGTTGACCTAGAAGGGGGAGAGAAGGCGCCCGACCACCAGAAAGCCGCTGACGGCCTTGCGAGCCCCCTCCATGTCAATGATGAGAGGCACGTTGTCGCCACAGGAGCGCCCCGGCCCCATTTCCCCATCCGGTCTGGAGTAGGCTGGAGCAGGGAAACCCCAGCCCCGACCATTGCCGGCTGGGATCGCAGCTCCTCTGCTATGGCAAGCACCCCTCCCAAGCTCACCATCCTCTCCTTCCTCGCCTCCACCGACCTTTCCTTCATCTCTCCCCCATCCGCCATGGTGTTCAACAATGAACCCAGACTCAAATACGATGACACAATATGTTGAGAACACTGGTTCGAGAAAGTGTGTGAAGAATAGTTGCATCCTCTATTACCATAGATATAGCACCTCTTATCCGCCACCCTCATATCATCTAATCCATAATTGATACCATTAACAGAAAATAAATGCTCTTGATTAGTCCATTCCTAATAATTTCAATGGAATTTCCTCTATTGCTGCCATTACAATTAAAATTAACCTCTTCCCAGATCAAATCTGAGGCTACAATCGCTCCCCCTTGATTCCTCTCTCTTATTCCTAAGTAATTTGTAGAACCTACCAAATGCGCCGGCGACCCATACACGCCCGCAAAGGCTGGATCAGCGCCTTCCAAAGAAACACCCCTGGCCGAATCCGTTGATATCTTCACCTTCCTAGTTCGGATCGAATCTTCCCCATCTATAGTAGGAAGTGAAAGTGTGTTATATCAACTAGAGGGGGGTGAATAGGTGATTTTTACAAATTCGTCATTGAGGAATTTCAAACTGAGGAAATTCCTAAGTCACGAACAACTAGCAGCGGAATAAGTACTCAGAACAAAGCATAACAAAGCAGTAGCACAGTCCACATGATGAAATGAAAGCAAGCAATGAGTATGGGAAGTGTAAACACAAGATAAGCAGGCTGAAGACAAACTGACTGAAGAAAATTGAACTGAGGAAATTGAGAAAGTCTTCAGTCGAAGTCGTCAAATAGTAACGATCAAGTACAACAACACAGTAACAAGGAAATGAAAGGGTTGAGGAAATAGAACCAGTTTGCTCGGTGAAGATAATGATTTGGTAGACCAATTCCAACTGCTGTGACAGTCGTACGTCTGGTTGGAGCGGCTAGGTATTCAAACCTAGGGACACACAGTCCTCACTGTATTCTCCTTGATCTAAGGTCACATAGACCTCACCCAATCACTCGTGGTAAGTCTTCAAGTGACTTCCAAACCTTCAAAGACTCGGTCACTCGGCGATCCACAATTTCCTCTTGGATGCTCTAGACCATGACGCCTAACCGTCTAGAATATGCACAGTCTTCAAAGGTAACAAGCGTCGGTTCCACACAGGAACAATCTCTTCAGCGATGCTCAATCACTTTGGGTTTGTAGGTGTTTGGTTTGGGTATTTGGGTTTTTCCTCACTTGATGATTTTCGCTCAAAGTCCTCGGAGGACGAGATGCTCTCAAATCTCAATGACAAGTGTCAGTTTCTCGCGGAGCAGCCAACTAGCTAGTGGTTGTAGGGGGCGGCTATTTATAGCCTAGGGAGCAGCCCGACATGATAAGACATAAATGCCCTTCAATGATATGACCGTTAGGTGGGTAGATATTTTGGGACAGCTGGCGCTTAGCACAACAACAGTCGGGAATTTGAGCTCTCAAATTCCTCAGGGCTATCATGTTCCTCACTTGTAGGCAATCCGCACTGGCGAATTCCTAACTCCTCAGTCAAAACAAATTCCTTAGAGACTAGAAGATCTTCATCTCTATCACTGAAGAAATTGACTAAACTATATGAGATTTCCAATGGCTTCACTCGAAAAGATTAGTAGGTGTAGGATTTTGAGATGAGCATCACTTGGAAACTTTTCCTTAGTTTTACCTCGACCCCCTTTAACAGTATGGTGTTTCTTATGACTCAAGAAAGAGAAAAACGGAACTACGAAAACAAAAGTCTTCACGCTTCATATTCCTCACATGAATATCAAGTCCAGAATCACACTAATTTCTTCACTTTCAAAGTCATCGGAAAGCCAAAGTCTTCAGTTGAAGACATTCATTTTTAGGGGTCGACTTTCTCTGTAAATATCAAACTCCTCATAGACTTATAGTCCTGTGTACACTCACAAACGCATTACTCCCTTAACCTATAAGTCTTCAATAGACCAAAATCACTAAGGGGCACTAGATGCACTTACAATCTCCCCCTTTTTGGTGATTGATGACAATATAGGTTAAGTTTCAACAGGGATAAACATATGAAGTGTAGATACTGATACTGAGGAATTTGATTGCAAGATATAGAAGAACTCCCCCGGAAGATGTGCGTATGTGAGGAATTTGCTTTTGAGAAGCAATGCACATTGAAGAGTAGAATCATGGAGATCTCCCCCTATATCATGTAACTCATACACACATTTAACATATGATATGAAAAAATTGAAATGCATGATGAAATATGGTGACTGATGTAATTCAGCATGCGTGCATTAACATATATGAGGAAATAGCATGCAGAAGAACATAGCAAAAGTATCAGGCCACCATCGGACTTACGTTTACAACTCGATCCAACAAATACTTCAGAAGAACAAGAGTTGTAACTTAGCAAAAAAATGCCCATAGAGATAGACCCGCTTGAAGACTAACTCAAATTTCTCCCCCTTTGTCATTGAATCACCAAAAGGGACGAAAAATGAGGACTAACGCCCTTGAAGAATATCATCATGAGGTCGATGGAGGACCGCCAGTGTTGTTGGGGTTAGTTGTTGAAGTAGGGCCTGCCGCAGTGTCGTCCAAGTCTTCATTTTCTTCAGTCTCGCGCGATGAAGAATAGGAGCTCGCCACCAAGTGAGGAACCTTGACCTTTTTGAATTTCTTCAAAGGTTGCTGAGACCAGTCAAAGTCCTACTTGAAGCCCATCTGCTTGAGTTCTTCATCACCATAGAGATGAGACAAAACAGCCTAGGTGCGATCAAATACTTCATGCATATAGTAATGGTTCTTCTTCACAGAAATCTGTGTGATTGCCATGTTCTGAAGAATTGAACCAAACTGTCGATTGACCCATTGTGGTTGCGATCGACCTTTTGGTGAAGACTGAGGAGAAGATCACAATCAATTAGCACCCTTGGAGCAGTGGCTTGAGGATTTGGCTTTGAAGCATTAGCGACAGAGTCATGAGTGGCAGAGTCATCATTGGTGGAGTAGGATGCAGCTTTGCAAAACTGGCCATCCAATGGACGAGTGCCTTCATCAATAATAGCAGCCTTGCCCTTCTCATCAGATGAGGAAATAGGTCGTTTGAAGACTTCAATTGGGGGCAAGTAGCTGACGTGATTTTGCAAATCAGCCTTGTAATGAATTGAAGACCTTGATCTAATGAACCTCATGATCCAGGGAGCGTAAGGCTTCAATTCAAATGGTGAAAGAGCAACATTTTCCATAGTCCTCATGAAGAAATCATGGTAGTTGATAGGAACTCCATGGATGATGTTGAATAGCAGATTCTTCATGATGCCAACGACCTCTTCTTCATTAGAGTCGTGGCCCTTGATTGGACTGAGGGTCTTGGTCAAAATTCTATAAATTGTAATTGGCACATAGAGCAATTCCTTTATGAGGAATTTGGTTCATGGGGCTTGGCCAGGCTTTAGAGGCTTCATCAACACTTGCATGAAATGATCAGATAGCTCAGGTTCATGGTAGATGAGTCTTGCACCTTCATGGGGAGGACTGATTGGTAGGGCATCAAGTAATTCAGAGGTCGGTGCTTTGAAGTGAGTGTTCTCAGTCATCTAGTCCAACACCCATGAATTCACATCTTCAGCGTTGCCTGTGATGTGCAACGTAGCATAGAACTGAAGAATTAGCTCTTCATTTCAGTCACAGATGTCGGTGTAGAAATTGAGCAACCTAGCGTCATGAAGAACACTGAGGACTGGGGTGAAGTAGGGCAGAGACTCCATATCCATAAGATGAATATGCTCATGGTCAAAGATCTTGTCTTTATCGAATAGCAGTGAAGAATAGAAGTTCATTTGACTTGTTGTCCAGAAGCGCTTGTGTCAAAGACGAGCAGAGTCATAGGGGTTGTAGTCAGTGAAGAAAATGTGCTCCTTGAAGAACTCAACAGCTTTGAACTTCTGTTTCTTTGAGAAGGGATTCTTTGTCTTGGGTTGAGGAGTGTCAGTCAAAGTCTTCACAGCCTTTGGAATCACGGTCTCTTGAGCCGCATGCTGAGGAATTTCAGTTGTAATGTCATCAGTAGCAGCCTGGGCCTCCATTTCTTCAGTAGCATTTACATCAGCGCTGGTGGCTGGAATTTCTTCAGGGATGGTAAGAAGAGAGGCTTGAGGTTCTTCAGAGACCATGTGAATTTCTTTGGTCTGAACTGGGGACTGAGGAATTTGTTGTAGAGGAGTGAACAATGGTGAATTAGGGTGATGACTTTCACAGTAGTCATCATTCAGAATAGGAGTTGAGCACCCAATATCCATGTCCTCATCTTCTTCATCAATTTCCTCAACGCCTACCTCTTCAGCTGTAAACTGAGGCATGGACAATGATACCAATGGAGTTGAAGGGATGTTATCCACTTCAATTTCTTCATCCAACTGCTATGTCGAAGCAGCGGAAGGATCTTCTTCATCTGATTCATTTGGAATTTCATAATCTTCACCAAAGGGAACAATCTCCTTTGATGGCATGCTTGAAACAGGAATAGCATCGATAGGATTGTCATAAGAACTTGTCAAAGTCTTCGCCTTCTCAGAAGCAGAAGACTCTGAGGAAGCAGATGCTTTCCTTTTCTTCACAGCTTCTCGCTCTGCAATCTTGGTCTTCTTCGCTTCTGATGCAGAAGGAAGGATAGAACTTGGTGTTGCTGCAGGAGGAGTAGAGGAAATTGGTGCACTTTCCTCAGGCGCAACTGATGCAGTTGCCCTGGCTTGTTCTTCAGGCGCAACACTAGTGGTTGCCCTGGCAGTTTCTTCAATGGCTGGAATGTCTTCATCAGCCCTGGTGCTTTCACTTTCTTCAGCAACCTGATTTTCATCAGCGGTGCTGGCATGTTTTTCAGTAGGCTGTGCAGATGCATCAGCCTGAGGAGATTCATGTTGTGTTGGGGCTGCAACATTGGAGGTGAATCCCTTCGCCATCTTGACGAATCTGACTTTGGCTCCCAGCCAATCTGCACGGTAGGCGTCAAATTCATCACTGAGTCCTTTGATCTCAGCTTGCATGGCAACAAGTTCATCAGTTTTCATTTTGACAATGTGCTTCTTCGGAAAACGCTCCTTCTTGTACCGAGTTTTCTTCAGTTGCCCGGCCTTCTCAAATTTCCATTTTTCCTCGCCTATGAAGGCAGTCAGCATGTGATTCTGGCCAAGTGTGAGTTTGAAATCAGGCATCGAAGTGTTGGGGTCCTTGTGATAGAGATCAATGTACTCAAGGATCAACTTGGGATCCAGAAGAAGAGGCACACTGCTGTCTTTGGCTCTAGCGGCCCTTTGGTGTCTGTCTCTGATGATTTCTTCCAATTCTTCATCATCAGCCTCATCTTCACTAGAAGACACATGAAAGGTAATCTGCTTCTTGTGAGGACTTGGTCTAGTGCCTCGTCCAGCAGTGGCCTTGGTCTTCAGCAAAGTTGGGCCTGTTGAGGACCATGGAGGAGTTGGAGAACTTGCAGACGCTCCTGAAGAAATTGAGATGCCTGTGGTCCTTTGGCAAGAGGCAAGATGCACATGTGTCGAGGACTTAGCAGGAGCAGCTGAAGATTTTGCAGCTGGAGGAACTGGAGCAGCTTGAGGAATTTGCTTTGAGGGCACAGAAGAGCTTGGCCGTGAGGGCATTTTTGAGGTACTTGGTGGTTTGCGAGCTGGCTTCTTAGGCATAGCCTTCTTGGGCTTGCTAGCACAGGCCTCAGCAGCAAAAACAACAATGTCTTCGTTGAATTTCCTCACTGCCTCTTTGGCCACTTTGGCCAGTTTAGCTTGATACTTGGCCCATTCACCGGGAAATTCCTCACCTCTTCTGATGCTAGAGGGATCAGCAACTTGGCTAGGTGCCAATGGAGGTCTTGGGCATGGAGGGTGTACATCAAATTTCTTCATGTACTTGGGGGTGACATAGCGATATTCCCTCCATTCTCTAGCCCATCTCCTCTCAATCATCTGAATGCACACTTTGCGCTCATTCTTCGTTTCTTCAGGAGGTGTGCAGTACCCTGCATAGATGTCTCCAGGGATTTTAAAAGAAGTGTTGACTTCCAATTTCTTCCTTCCCTTTTGAGGTTTCTTGCCGTCAGCCATTTTCTTCAGCGGAGGAATTTGAGCAACTGAGTTCTCTGAAGAGGTATGCAATCTGTCTTCGAGGAACGCTGGAAATGAGTTAAGTTGATGAGAACCTAGTGATTCAGCAGCGGACATGAGTACCTATGAACAGAGTATAGGTGCGAAGAATTTGGAGAGGTCATATGCGTTCTCAGAAGTTTTTACAAAATGAACAATTTTGAGGAATTTGACCAGAGGTGTCTTGAGGACTTTCACTACGCGTTCTTTGACTTAGGTTCCAGAGTTGTATGGATTGGAAAAATCCACACAATTGAGGAATCTTGAAGAAAATTGTAGCATAGAGAAACAGATCAAGAACTGATGCTTGTGTGAGGTGTTTACATTGTGAAAGTTGAGGAATAAACACCTTTTGAAGATTTTTTGGAAATCATCAGAATCAACAAGGGCGGTAAAAGTAACTTTTAATTACCCTTGACGAAGAACACGACAAAGTCGGAGTTGTAGATTGGAAGTTCGCTAGTCCAGATCTTCCACGCCCTAACTTGGCGGCGGAAGACAGCTACAGCGGCGGTGGAGTGAAGATATCTGTGATCGGCGCGAGTACGATGACGACGAGGTCAAGCCAGTGAAGCTCTTCCTCACCGGCGACGATGGAAGTAGCGGCGACGCTAGGTCTGGAAGCTCAAGCGAGGGGAGTGAGGTCGAGTGTGGTAAATGAAGTCTGAGGAGGGTGAGGGGTATTTATAGCCGAGGTGAAAAACCGCTCGCTCAAAGAAATTGGACGAACATGCCCCTGGCCCTTCTCATCCTAGCGACATGTGTCACCCACGTACAGAGCGGCGGCGATCGTCTGAGATCGTGCGTGAATAGATAAATCCTATCGTGGGATGTGGAATGATTTGAGCGGCAAAAAGGCGAAAATTTGGATATGAAAATTTTAATGTTTCGTTCGCAAATTCTTCAGCTGACAAGGACACAGTGAAGATTTTGAATGGGTTTCAAATAGAACGCATATGAAGAATTTGTGAACATACTGGGTTGAGTATAGCATAGAGGGGGAAGGGTCCGATCACATTCACTTAGCAGAAAAGTCAGCTTGAAGAATTAGCAATAAGTGAATGGTGGAGAGGACTGAAACTCTCACACACACACAAACACTATTATGATCACGGGATCATAATATTATTCTGATCACAACATGAACTTCCTGAGTTACAGCGTGAACCTCCCTCTGTAGGAACCCGACCTTCGGGCTATCTTCTCAACTGCATCTCTCCGCGCGAATTTTTTGGTCAGTCATGTTCTATGTGATGTAAGTGTAATCTACAAACGGTTTGTAGCAACTAAATGCCCGTGTTAAATAGGAATCTCGCTCATTGGTGGATTTGCTCTTGGGTCGTGATGAAACATGCCTCTGTTGTAATTTTACTGCCTGAGTTGTTCGACCTGAACTTCCCCTAGTGCTAGGTTAAACTTCTGCAAACATTGCCCAAAAGGGGCTTGCGACATACCGTTGCAAAGCTATGGACACCAGTATCATGACCTAAGTTAAAATTTTGGCAAAATGTAAGAGGTTTAAGAGCAATTCTCAAAACCATTTTTTCTTCATATAAAAAACGTGAATCATATTTCTGATAGTTTTTCAAAACCGTTTATCGGAATGAGGCAAACAATATGGTGTTGGAAAGCTATTGAAAAACCGCTCCTTCCACATGTTGAAATTTTTCACTAATTCCCTACGGTTAAAGATTAATTTGGAAGAACATAAAATTTCACAAACCGAACAACCGATTTCGTATTTTTGATGTTATTTCTAAACGGCTAATCCAATAGAGGCAAATAATATGGCGTTGGAAAGCTTATGAAAATGCGCTACTTTTTCATGTTTAAATTTTTTTCTAATTTTGAATGGTTTAAAAGTAATTTAGAAAACGGTCCAAGTTGCATTGAGTTTGTATTTTCAAGCTAATTTTTTAACCGTACGTCCGAATGCAACAAATGATATGGCGTTGGAAAGCTTGAGGAAATGCGAAACTTTTTCATATATATTGTTTCTCCCAATTCCTTACGATTTAAGACAATTTTGAAAATGGCTAAAAACGTATTTTCACCGTAATTTCTATAAACTTCATCGGAATGGGGCAAATAATATACCGTTGAAAAGCTACGGAAAATGCGAAACTTTTTCATGTTGATGGTTTTCTATGATTCCTAGCCGTGTTCAAGTAATTTTGAAAATGGCGAGATCATTCGTTCTGTCTTTATCGCGAAACAAATTCTTCAAAAATGCACCGCGTGAAGAACTTGAACTTCTCGGCATGTCTACTTGAACTTCACTCTGTTTTTTCACGTGCTTTTGTTGCTCGTAGCTCTCCATCCACTCATCGGAATTGAGCAAGTGATATACCGATGGAAAGCTGCTGTAAACACGCAACTTTTCCGTGTTTGTAATTTTTTCATACTCGCGACGGTTTTAGAAGTTTTTCATCTGAAATTCATTCAGTGTAGTAGTTGAACTTCTTGCTGTTTTTAGGTTGAACTTCTGTGACGTATTTTCGTTTGTAATTTTCTCATCCATTCGTCAGTGTTACACTAATGATATTCCTTTTGTACAAACCTCTCTCACAATATTTTTTTAACTTTCTCACACTTAGGACTTGAACTTACACAAATGATATTCCTACCATTTTGAAATAAATTAGAAAATGAAGAGATCATGATTTCTGCCTTCATCGTGAATGAAAATGCACTGCGTGAAGTAATTGAACTTCTCGAGCATGTCTATTTGAACTTCATTCTGTTTTTGATGTGCTGTTTTTCGCTCGTAACTCGCAAACAACTTACCGGAGTTGAGCAAATGATATATCGATGGAAAGTTGTTGAAAACATGTAACTTTTTGGTGTTGATCAGTTTTTCATACTCGCGACGGTTCATAATATTTTTTTGAATGCATAAAATGTGTTTTTAATGGTATACACAATTTTTTAAACCATTCATTGGAATATAGCATATCGTTTGAGAGTAGTTTTAAAAATGGCAAAACAACGTCTTTTTTTGCCTGTTCTTTTACATGTAATTGAAGGTCGGACGTCTCGCACTAGAGATCTTGAAATTCACCGGGAGGAGCACGTGAACTTCTTGCAACAAACCTTTTAAGCTTTCAATTATCTATTCTTATATTCTCATCTAATACACATTCCATGTAGTAGTTGAACTTCCCGCTGTTTTCACCTTAAACTTCTGTCACGTATTTTTGTTCAATCCGCCTCATCAGAAATTTTGAACTTTCCCGTGCCGCGCACTTGAACTTCTGGCAACAAAACATTTTGACTTTTTATTCTTTTTTTCATACAAAATGCACAACCTGTAGTACGTGAACTTCTGGCAGCTATCAATTTGAACTTCTCTCTCTGTTATGTGAAAATATCTGAGTTTTTTATAGATACTAGCACATATGCCCATGCGTTGCAATGGGGAAAATTGAGGTTTTGTGCAAGCATAATGTCCCACAGCACCGAATTCACTATGAAGAACATGCTGCAACGCATCATCCTTCTACAAAATGAAAATAAAAATATGTTGCAATTTAGTCGTATTCACATTTTCTTTGCGGGGCATAATCTCCCACTAATTTCATTTAAGAACAATTTTTAATGGCATTTAAGTATATAATCCTTTCATTAATTACCATGACGTCTCACCCGTTTAGTCGAGAATCAAATCCTTCCTTTTTCTAATTTAGTAGCCCCAACACATTGAAGCCTACCGATCCTTCCTTTTTCTAATTTAGTAGCCCCAACACATTGAAGCCTACATATCCTTCCTTTTTCTAATTTAGTAGCCCCAACACATTGAAGCTTACATATCCTTCCTTTTAATTATCCACCTTTTTACCTCAAATCCTTCATGTAGAATTTGTTAAGACCACAATCTTTCTTTTAGTTATTCCACTGGTCTATCCATAATCCTTCCTGTAATTAGCCACATCCGTTTAAATATTATATTTAAGCCCGCAATCCTTCCTTTATTAGCTCATTCGCTTAATTAGCTCGCCTAAACATTATGACTGCCACTCATATATTTAGAGTGAGTTGAGATTAGTAAATGTGAAAGGCGCATAGGTTGTTGGTTGTTACATCAAAGAGCTATACAGGAGGTCCTGTGTTCAATTCCAACAATGTTGATTTATTTTAACCCAATTATTTTTCGTGGTCTCTATGAAAGCCCATAAAAGGCCCATTAACATACAAATACCTGTCCCAAATCGCTTAGCATGTCTAAACCAAACGAAAATGACTAAACCAAAGCAAGAATACCTATTCCCTTTAATAGTAGGTATAAATTGAACCACTCTACCTTTTTTATTTGAACTTCATTGTGTAATTTTTAGAAATGTGAAGATGGTTTTTTTTGAGAAACATCGAACTTCTTCGTTATTTCAAATTGAACTTATTGGTTTTATTCTTTAATAACTGGAAAATTTGACTTATTTTTTCAAATAAATATCAAACAACTTCGCTTTTTTCAATTGAACTTCTTGGTTCTATTCATTAGTTACGAGAAAATCTGAGTTTTTTATATACATTGAATTGCTCCTTTTTTAAAATTGAACTTCTTGGTTTAAATCTTTAGCATCGAGGGAAAATCCGAGATTTTTGTAAACATCAGACAACTTCATTTTTTGAATTAGGACTTCTTGGGTTATTCACTAGTAACGGGGAAAGTCCTAGTTATGTAATAAATATCGAACCATTCACTTTTTGAATATGAACTTCTAGATCTTTTTTAAAAACATGGGCAAATTTATGTCTACAAACTTTTTGAATTGCTCGGTTTTTTAATTTCACCTTCTTGGTTTTGGAATAAACATTTTCGACTTTTGTGTCTGAAAAATGCCCAAAATGACATTGTTTTTTTGTTTTTTGAACTTGCGAATCCTAGGTTTTAATATACTTTGAACTTCTGTGCTTTTTCAATCTGAACTTCACTTTTTTTAGTTAATAATTGTTTTTTATTTTTAAATAAACATCGAATTTCAACTTGAGCTTTTTTTTGTTTTTGAACATGTAATCCTAGATTTTTTTTATTAAACATCAAACCACTTAGTTATTTTTAGTTTGAACTTCTAGTTTTTTACAAAACGAGAATTTTCTTTTGAAACCTTTTTTAGTTGTTCATTTTCTTTTAAATTGAACTTCTTCATTTTATTATTTACTAATGAGCAAAATTTTGAGTTTTTTCATAACATTCGAACTTCTTTGTTATTGTAATTTGAACTTCTTATAAAAAATATGGTTTTGAAAATTTCAACTTCCTATAAACGAAAATAATTTGAATTTTCCGTATACATCGAACTACTCCGTATTTTGAATTTGAACTTCTCAATTTTATACCATCGTAGCAAGGAAAATCTGAGTTTTCTATAAATATTGTGCTGGTCTTTTTTATAATTTGGACTTCTTAGATTTTTTTTCATAACAAAAAAATCCTAGGATTGAAATAAATATTGAGCCGGCCCCTTATTTTAATTGAACTTCTAGAGTTTTTTATTTAGTAATGATGAAACCCGTTTTTGGTAAACTCAAATATCGAACAACCCCGTTATTTAAATTTGAACTTCTAGAGTTTTTATTTAAACATCGAACCGATCGTACGAAGTTCTCATTGGAGAAGTATTTTTTTACTGTCAGAATACGTGGATGTGTCCCCTAAAAAAAGAATACATGGATGTGTACTTTAAAAAGTCTTTTTTATAATACACCCATAAACGCCACACAACCACACCTACATAGATGAAAAGCCATGCATCGTTATTACTCATTTTCTTTGGTAAGAGAAAAAAACATTGCACTTTAGGAATTTAGGCCTAACAATACCTAGAACAATCTAGCATTTGGTTGTCGTTTTTTGTATATAACCATGTACTTTTGGTCTCCGCCACATGTCAACTCTAAATCCGTATATTATTCTCCTACCAACGCTCTTGACCTCGTTTTCTCTCTCCATTTCTTTTCTGTGCTGACGTGGCATTAGGGTTGGCCCGCAGTCCTCCGTCACATTGATGCTCGCCGTCCTCCTGCCCTCCGCCCCATAGTTGGACTTCAGTTAATCTTCAGTTAATTTCAGTAAATGCAATCTTCAGTTAATTTTCTTCAATTTTTCTCCAAAGGTGTAGAATCTCGCCTGCGTCAAACCCTGTGTTGGGGCCAGCCATCATGCAAGCTTGATAGTGGTTGAGGACGCCACGGACATCAGCTCGCTGCTCAGAGGAGCTGGTTGCTGCGGGCGGGGAGAAGGTTGGGAGGAACAAGACAGGAACCAGAGCCATTTTTTCTGCAAAGGAACACCGGCTGGAGCGCAAGGTAGGAGGATGCTGCTCTGCATTCCAAGAGTGGATCCACGGGATGGAAATTTTGGGGAGGCATCGCTGGATTTTGGGCGGCGGCATGTCCCATGGCTTGTTTTTGCAGGTGCCGCGATGAAGAGACCAGGGGGTGTTCGTGGATGATCTCACCGGCTAGGAGATAAGGAACGTGTACTAGGAAGAGGACGAGTTGGAGGAAGGTGGGTCGCTCGCCGGATCCACATGGTGTTGACCGGATTTGTGTGAGGCAGAGCGCCGGAGTGGGATGGTGGGTAGAGGTGAAAGGCAGGGTGCTCGGGAGCAGGGAGGCAGGCGGCGGCATGGAACCCAGCGTCGCTGGGAAGACAGACGGGGCACCAGCGAAAGACAGCAGGCAAGGTGGGGCGGCGGCGGGAAGGAAGTCCGGATCCATGCTGGGACACCGGCGCTCGTGTACTGGGAGGGGTGCAGTGTTCCTGAACTCCTGAACAGCCCAGAAAAAAACACCCCACGCCTGGTCAACCTCCCACCCCGACCCCCACGGTTCCCACCTTCTCGCATCCCCACCGTCGCCCCGCCCACAACCGGTGATGCCGCCCTCGCCCCCCCAAGCCGACGCCGCCTCCCCAGATCCGCCGCCACCACACAGTGGCCAACTCCCCCC
>NC_041382.1:340813430-340816314 GCF_002162155.2 Triticum dicoccoides
CCGCGCACGCCTGGGTCACCCACCCCTCACGGATGGATCCCACTCTCCACGTCCTTTCCTAATCAACATCAAGCAGTTTAGAGTCAGCCTCAATGGTGAGTAGCACGATGTGGGCGGCCGACGTGTAGACGTTGGAGAGAGGTGCTCAGTGGCTTGCTTAGGGGCAAGTCTTTGATAGCAAGTTTCCACTCCGTCACCTAGGTGAGTCCCCGTCTTCCTCCTCCGCCGTTGTCTGCACCGGCAGGACCCCCCTCGTAATCGTAATGGCCTTCCTCACCTGCCTCGCCTGGTTGTACGTCGCCGGCCGGTATGCTCGCGCCCTCCCTCTCCTCCCCAGATCTCTCCTCCACTCAGCAGCTCCGATCTCGCCTCGATTCGTTCGCAGGCTATGGCAGGACACGCAGACCCGGGCGACCTTCTCCGGTTAGGCTCTCCGGCGTCCTCGAGAAGAGCAGCAGTAATGTGTGGATCTCTCAATCCCCCTCTCTGCCCACCTCTCGTTTTTCTCGATTTTTCCTGACGGCGGCACTTGATTGCAGCTCCCCAAGGAGATCTTGGTGGACGACAAGCTGAGGGACCTGGGATGCATGTAATTTATTGGTTCCTTTCTGGTGTGACTTGTTCTTCTGGTTTGTTGATTCGAAATGGCTTGTTTGGTGTTGGAGGATGGAGGGATTGGGAGGAAGATCGCCGAGGTAGAGATGGACATTGCCAAGGCGGAGAGCGAGGGGTACTTGTGGGGGAATGAGGCTGGTGCTGGTACCGAGGGTTCCAACAGAAAGAAGTTCCTTGCCGTCATTTGAGTTTACACTAGCTTTGTCTCACATAAGAAACACCACCCGAGCACCTCTCCGTGTGCCGTCATGTTTACATCTTGAATATTTTTCTTGATTCAGTATAAAAAACTGGTTTAACTCATTCTTTTGTGTTGACATACACTGACATTAAGGATTGAACTCGCGATGGTAATGATGAGTCTGCAAGGTCAAGGTCATATGGTCTAACTATCAAATCACAGAAAGGAGAGGAGAAGCTGAGCTCCGCCCTTTTTCTGTCCAGGAGAGAAGGTTATTTTTTTCTTTTTGATTGAAACCTGCACCTTGTATTGGGTTTGGAGGAAATTGTTCTCTGCGTCTATAGTTGTTGTATCATAGTACTCCGTAGTGTACTGCCAGTACCATGGCATACCAATTGTTTGGATAGATCAAAAGGAAAGCTAAAGGTCAATTAGATAAATGCTACTGTACTCCCACATCTCACATCTCATTTACTACCTTGTATCGGCATTACTTGAAACACATTTATGCAGTCACACATCTCACCTTGATTTTTTTTCTTCCGAATTTTGCTTGTATTGGAACTATATACATCATTGTCTAACTTGTTATGCTCGCTGGTTGAATTTTCAGCATTTGAATCGTCCTCAAAGGAGAAACAGGGCATTAGCTAGTACCATAAATGACAAGATAGCTTGGCCATGACTCTATCAACTTGCCTAGGTCCAAGTCCAACCCTCACAAGCTTCTTCATCTGTACAAACATCAATCTTGGGAGCATTAGTTGAAGATCCGGTGTTCTACGGTCTAGAAAAAAGATGAAGAAGTCATTGCCACTACTCCTATGAGAATATTCAGTCAAAGAAGAAAACTTCTTGTTTTGGCTGCTGGTTAATTGCAACTGACTTTATCAACATGTTAATGTCATAAATGTTATTGCTCTGCTACTTAGTTGCGAGTGTTTTTTTTTTTTCTGTTTTTTAAAAAGAGACTAGCATTTACACATCTATGTTATACACGTCTGTGCCAGTGTCTCCTTGTCGATGCATTTTTTAATTAACAATGTCTGTTATGAATGAATCCCTTAGTTGGAGCATCCATGTTCAATATCAGTTCAAAATTATAAGTTCATAAAAAGCATGAGCATGCCTAATCATTTCAAATTCTTTGGAACAAATGCACAACCTCAGAATCAATCTCAAGTTCCAACTCATTGCCCCCCTATCAAAATTAAGCCTACTGTCAAAATAAATAAGAAAGAGACTACTCCATGTCGGGGAAACGACACCTACGGGATCACGAGGAATCCCTTTTTGCTATGGTTGGCGGGCGCGGGACCGTGGAAAGAGCGGATTGAGAGATTAACTCGGGGGGGTTATCCAGGTTCGGGCGCAAGTGATGCGTAAAACCCTACTCCTGCTGGCTTCTGTTTATCTGGTGTTCTTGGACTAGCTACAAGGCGTGCAGGGTCCAAAAAATCCGAATCCTCCCTCAGTACGCCGCGGGCCTCCTTTTATAGTCAAAGTGGTTGCCACAGTGGCACACAGGAGGTGGAAAGCTATACAGTAGTCAAGTTTATCTCCTGGCACCGTAGGACAAACGCATTTAATGCGCTGCCGACGTGTCCTTCTTGCTTTATCGGGGACGACAAGGAAGCTCGTCCCAGCTGTCACCGCTTCGCCTGGCTTTGACACACGTCCGAACTGATGAGGCGTGTAGCGCCACGCTGGCTGGCTGCTGAGTTGGTGCGGTGGCAGAGTCTTTGCGAAGATCTGCATGCTACCACGCAGGTGCTTGCTAAGTCGGCCTAGAGGCCGCACGTCGCCACGCAGGCGCCTGCCTAGCTAGTGGGCTGGCAGATGCATGGGAAAGGCGGTGGAGTCTTGGCAGATGTGGGCCTGGCTGTGGCCCCGAGGATGTTTTCGGCAAGAGTCTTGCCGGGGCCCCGACAAGGGTCTTGCCGGGGGTCTCGTGGGTATCCTTGGCAAGGATCTTGCCGAGGATCGTCATCTTCAGGTCATCATCTAGTCTTGTGTGCTTCTGATCTCCACAAAGATTTGCATGCCACCATGGAGGTGCCTCCCGAGCCTCGGTTCCAAAGTGGTTGA